>NW_022437127.1:958548-1018146 GCF_009761245.1 Sapajus apella | reverse complement strand
CCCCCCCCCCCCCCCCCCCCCCCGGGTTCAACCGATTCCCCTGCCTCAGCCTCCTGAGTTTCAAGTAGCTGGGACTAGAGACATGCGGCCACCAACCTTGGCTAATTTTTTTATTTTTAGTAGAAATGGAGTTTCACCATGTTGGCCAGACTGGTCTTGAACTCTTGACCTCAAGTGATATGCCCGACTCAGGCTCCCAAAATGCTGGTGTTACAGGTGTGAGCCACCACTCCCTGCCTAAATGCTGCTTAGTTTTGCTTGCTGATTTTGCTCTGTGATGATGATGATAATGATTTTTTTTTTTTTTTTTTTTTTTGCCATATTTCAGTGCTGGGAAGAGCAGGTGCCTTGTTTTTTTCCAGCTAACATCAGAGCCTGCAGAACTCTTACCATAGAGAGGGGAGTCTGGAATTCAGCCAGTATGTATGTGACAAGTGGTGTGTTGTTGAATGTGATGCCTTGTTGAATATTGCAACCTTAGCTTTTTTCATCTTTAAGTTGCTGTTCATTATTTATTATTTTGCCTTTAAGAATGAGAAGTTGGCCAGGTATGGTTCATACCTGTAATCCCAACATTTTGGGAGTCCAAGGTGGGTGGATCACTGGAGCCCAGGAATTCGAGACTAGCTTGGGCAACATGGCGAAACCCCGTCTCTACCAAAAAACACAAAAATTTGCCGTGCATGGTGGCACATGCCTGTAGTCCCAGCTCTTCAAGAGGCTGAGGTAGGAGGATTGCCTGAGGCCAGGAGGTGGAGGTTGCCATGAGCTGAGATCACACCATTGCGCTCCAGCCTGGGCAACAGAGCAAGACCCTGTCTCAAAAAAAAAAAAAAAAAAAAAAAAGAGGGAGAAGACAGTCTCAGTTTCCACAATTGATTATATCTTTTCTTAACACCTTAAGTCCTTACTTCAAAGGGATCATTTGAAAGGCTGAATAGGTGTTTTTCTAAGCTTTAGTTAATGCCTGGAGAAGTATCTTGATTATTTTGGTCTGATATATTATTTGTCACGTCTGATTTGTAAATTGAGGTGTAAAACAATTGAATATAACCAGATGCTTCCCAAATACATCCAGGGTTCTCTGCTTAGTGTCCTGGAGGTGATATGGAGCAATATGTGGTTCTTGCCCTTAAGGACATTACACTTTTTAGGGAAAGACAAGGCAAACATGGAAAAAGTGACAACGTGAAGGGAATGAAGATATGTGGTTTAGAATTCAGAGAGGGGATTTTCATAGCATTGGTGTTGAATTTTGAGGGATAGGTACATTTCAGATTGAGAATTCCAGAGACTGTGAGGTTGCAACAGGAAGAGGGGGTTGATGAAGAAAGGAGAAACATTTAATAAATCATGTTTTTTTTTTTTTCTTTTTCTTTTTTTTTTTTTTTTTAGACGGAGTCTTTTGCTGTTGCTGGAACTGGAGTGCAATGGCATGATCTCAGCTCACTGTAACCTCCGCCTCCCAGGTTCAAGTGATTCTCCTGCCTCAGCCTCCCAAGTAGCTGGGGTTACAGATGCCCACCACCACAGCTGGCTAATTTTTTGTATTTTTAGTTCGAGACAGGTTTTGCTATGTTTGCCAGGCTGGTCTCGAACTCCTGACCTCATGATTTGCCAGCCTCGGCCTCTCAAAGTGCTGGGATTACAGGCGTGAGCCACTGTGCCTGGCCTTGTTTTTTTTCCACCACTAAAAATTGTTGTATACTGTATTTTTTATAGTGTACAACATGATTTGATATATGTATACACTGAATGGTTAAATCAAGTTATTTAACGTGTATTACCTCACATACTTATTTTTGTGTGGTGAAAACACTTAAAATCTACTGTCTTAGCATTTTCAAATATACAATATATTATTATTATTATTTTTTGAGATGGAGTCTTGCTCTGTCACCCAGGCTACAGTGCAGTGACTCACTGTAACCTCCATCTCCTGGGTTCAAGTGAGTGATTCTCCTGCTTCAGCCTCCACAGTAGCTGGGATTATAGGCGCCCATCAACACGCCTGGCTAATTTTTATATTTTTAGTAGAGACGGCGTTTCACCCAGTCTGGACTTGAACTCCTAACCTTGAGATCCACCCACCTCAGCCTCCCAAAGTGCTGAGGTTATACAGGTGTGAGCCACCGCATGCACCCGGCCAATATATAGTGTATTCTGATTTTTTTCTTTTTAAGTAGAGACAGAGTCTTACTTATTGCCCAGGCTGGTCTTGAACTTGTGGGCTCAATTGATCCTCCCATCATAGCCTTCCGAGTTAGTAGATAGGTGTGTGCCATCATGCCTAGCTAATTTATTTTTCTTTTTTGTGGAGATAGGATTTTGCCATGTTGCCCTGACTTGTTTCAAACTCCTGGGCTCAAACAGTCTGCCTGCCTCAGCCTCCCAAAGTGCTGGGTTACAGGCGTGAACCATTGTGCCTGACTTGATACATGGTTTTTACTTTTTTTTTGTTTTTGAGATGGAGTCTTGCCCTGTCGCCCAGGCTGGAGTGCAGTAGCATAATCTCGGCTTACTGCAACCTCTGCCTCCTGGGTTCAAGTGATTCTCCTGCCTCAGCCTCCTGAGTAGCTCGGATTACAGGCATGCGCCACCATGCCTGGCTAATTTTTTGTATCTTTAGTAGAGATGGAGTTTCACCATGTTGGCCAGGCTGGTCTCAAACTCCTGACCTTGGGATCTGCCCGCCTTGGCCTCCCAGAGCACTGGGATTACAGGCTGAGCCAACACACCTGGTCTGACCAACGTAGTTTTTGTTTTTAATTTTATATGGTGCATCACATTTATTGATTTGCATGTGTGGAACTAACCTGGATCCCAGGAGTAAAGACTACTTGATTGTGGTGGATTAGCTTATTTATTTTTCTTTTTTTTGTTTTTTGTTTTTTTGTTAGCTTTTTATTTTTTTATTTTTCTTTTTTTGAGATGGAGTCTTGCTCTGTCGCCCAGGCCGGATGGAGTGCAGTGGAACAAGTTTGGCTCACTGCAACCTCTGCCTTCTGGACTTAAGCGATTCTTGTACTCACCCTCCTAAGTAGCTGGGATTACAGGTGTGCAGCACCAGGCCTGGCTAATATTTGTATTTTCAGTAGAGACATGGTTTCCCCAGGTTGGTATTGAAATCCTGACCTCAAGTGATCTGCTCTCCTTGGCCCCCCAAAGTACTGGGATTACAGGCTGCTGTGAGCCACCACAACAGCCTGGATTAGCTTTTCAATGTGCTGCTGGTTCGGTTTGTTCGTGTTTTGTTTAGGATTTTTGTGTCTGTGTTCATCAGGGATATTGGCCTGGAGTTTTCTTTTTTTCATTGTGTCTTTGCCAGGTTTTGCTATCAGAATGCTGCTGGCCTCATAGAATGGGTTAGGGAAGAGTCCCTCCTCGATTTTTTGGGAATAATTTCAGTAGGATTGGTACCAGCTCTTCTTCATATATCTGGTAGAATTTGGCTGTGAGTCCGTCTGGTCCAAGGCCTTTTCTGGTTGGTAAGTTTTTTATTTTTCATTATTTTTTGAGACAGGGTCTCACTGTGTTTCCCAGAATGGAGTTCAGTGGCATGATAACAAGTCACTGCAGCCTCAGCTTCTCAGACTCAGATGATTCTCCCACCTTAGCCTACTGAGTAGCTGGGACTACAGGTGTATGCTACCACACCTGGCTCATTTTCTGTTTATACACACACACACACACACACACACACACTTTTTTTCTTTCCTTTGGAGAGAAGAGGTTTTGTCGTGTTGCCTAGGTTGGTCTTGAACACCTAGGCTCAAATGATGTGCCTGCCTTGGCCTCCCAAAGTGTTGGTAGGTATAAGCCATAGTGTCTGGCCAGGTTTTTTATTACTGATTCAATTTTGAACTTGTTATTCGTCTGTTCAGGATTACAGTTTCTTCCTGGTTCAGTCTTGGGTGGTTGTATGTTTCCAGAAATTTATCCGGAAATTTAGGTTTTCTAGTTTGTGTGCATAGAGGTGTTTGTAATAGTTTCTGAGGGCTTTTTGTATTTCTGTGGGGTTGGTGGTAATGTCAGTTTTGTCATTTCTGATTGTGTTTACTTAGATCTCTCTTTTTTTTTATTTATTTATTTATTTATTTTTATTTTTTTTTTTTGAGACGGAGTTTCACTCATGTTACCCAGACTGGAGTGCAATGGCGCGATCTCGGCTCACCGCAACCTCCGCCTCCTGGGTTCAGGCAATTCTCCTGCCTCAGCCTCCTGAGTAGCTGGGATTACAGGCACGCGCCACCATGCCCAGCTAATGTTTTTGTATTTTTAGTAGAGACGGGGTTTCACCATGTTGACCAGGATGGTCTCGATCTCTTGACCTCGTGATCCACCCGCCTCGGCCTCCCAAAGTGCTGGGATTACAGGCTTGAGCCACCGCGCCCGGCTTTTTTTCTTTATTAATCCTACCTAGTGGTCTATCAATCTTGTTTATTCTTTCAAAGAACCAACTTTTGGTTTCATTTATCATTTATTTGTATGGATTTTTGAGTCTTAATTTCATTCAGTTCAGCTCTCATTTTGGTTATTCTGCTGGCTTTGGGGTTGGTTTGCTCCTGTTTTTCTAGCTTCTCTAGGTGTGATGTTAGGTTGTTAATTTGAGATCTAACATTTTAGTTTAGTGCTATAAACTTTCCTCTTAATACTGCTTTAACTGTGTCCTAGTGATTCTGGTATGCTGTGTATTTTTTTTCTTTTTTTTTTTTTTTTTTTTTTGAGACGGAGTTTCGCTCTTGTTACCCAGGCTGGAGTGCAATGGCGCGATTTTGGCTCACCGCAACCTCCGTCTCCTGGGTTCAGGCAATTCTCCTGCCTCAGCCTCCTGAGTAGCTGGGATTACAGGCACGTGCCACCATGCCCAGCTGATTTTTTGTATTTTTAGTAGAGATGGGGTTTCACTATGTTGACCAGGATGGTCTCGATCTCTTGACCTCGTGATCCACCCACCTCGGCCTCCCAAAGTGCTGGGATTACAGGCGTGAGCCACCGCGCCCGGCGTGTCTTTGTTTTCATTAGTTTCAAAGAACTTCTTGATTTCTCCCTTAATTTCATTTTTTACTCAAAAGTCATTCAGGAGCAAGTTGTTTTATTTCCATGTAATCGTATAGTTTTGAGAGATCTTTTTAGTATTGATTTCTATTTTAATTGCGCTATGGTTTGAGAGAGTGGTTGTTATGATTTTGTTTTTTTTGCCTACGTAATTCTCAAAAGAAGACATATGCGGCGCAATAAGCATATGAAAAAATGTTCACATTACTGATTATCAGAGAAATGCAAATCAAAACCACAGTGAGATACCATCTCACACCAGTCAGAATAGCTATTATTAGAAAGTCAAAAAATAACAGTTGTTGGCAAGATTGTAGAGAAAAGGGAATGCTTATACACTGCGGGTGGGAATGTAAATTAGTTCAGCCACTGTAGAAAGCAGTTTGATTTCCCGAAAAACTTAAACAGAACTACCATTCTGCCCAGCAATCCATTACTGGGTATATACCCAAAGGAAGATACATCATTTTACCGAAAAGACACATGCACTTGTATGTTTATTGTGGCACTATTCACAAGAGCAAAGATATGGATCAACCCAGATGCCCATCAATGCTGGACTTAATAAAGAAAATGTGGTACATATACACCATGGGATACTATGCAGCTATTAAAAAAAATACAAAACCGAAATCATGTCCTTTGCAGTAACCTGGATGCAGCTGGAGGCCATTATCCTAAGTGAATTAAAGCAGGAACAGAAAGCCAAGTACCACATGTTCTCACTTATAAGTGGGAGCTAAACATTGAGTACACATGGGCACAAACGTGGACACGAGAGCTTACTTGAGTTGGTAAGGGGAAGAGAACGGTGAGGGTCAAAAAATGACCTATCTCATACTATGCTCAGTTGCTGGGTGATGAAATAATCTACATAGATTCCAGTGATACATACAGTGTATCCATGTAACAGACGTACATATGTACCCCCAAACCTAAAATAAAATTTTAAAAAGAGGTGTAGAAAACAAAGAGCAAAATGAAGGACATAAAACCTAAGAACCATTTATAGGCAATATAAAAAGGCTTAGTCAAAATCAGATATGGATAAATTTTATAAGAACAAAGTAAACAAAAAAAGAGGGTACTGACTCTTGTGATAGTTGGATACGAAGAACCATCATTCACTAGGGCATGCCGTGGCTCACACCTGTTATACCAGCACTTTGGGAACCTGAGGCAGGAGGATCGCTTGAGTCCAGGAGTTTGAGACTAGCCTGAGTAACAAAGTGAGACTCTGTCTCTACAAAAATAAAAAAATTAGCTGGGGTGGTGGTGTGTGTCTGTGGTCCCAGCTACTTGGGAGGCTGGGGTGGGGAAGATCGCTTAAGCCTGGGAGGTTGAGGCTACAGTGAGCTGTGATTATGCCACTACACTCCAGTCTGGGTGACAGAGCAAGACCTTATCTCAAAAAAGAAAAGAAAAAGACGATGATATAATCTAACCAACTTCAAAACCCCAACTCATTCCTCCACATGCCCTGTGCCTTGGCTGTAGCATTTACCTCACCATTCTTCTATGTGTCATCTATTTTTAGACCTCCATCTCCCTTTGTTTAAAATGTTCTCCCAGCCTGGGCAACATAGCAAACAAGACCCTGTCTCAACAACAACTACAAAAAATTAGCCGGGCATGGTGGCATGTTCTTGTAGTCCTAGCTACTTGGGAGGCTGAGGGGGGAGAATTGCTTGAGCCCAGGATATTCCAGTTTACGGTGAGCTATGGTTGTGTCACTGTACTCCAGCCTGGGCGACAGAGACCCAGTCCCTTAGAAAGAAAGAAACAAAAAACTTGTCACCTGTAAGTGCTGTCCTCACTGAACACCAGAGGCTGGGTATTGAGTTTACATCAGCTTTTTGTTTGTTTTGTTTTAAGGGATGAGAGGTTTCTATGTTGGCCAGGCTGGCCTCGAACGCCTAACCTTACCTCCTCATGTGCCTGGACAACAGACCTGAGCCACCGAGGCTCTCTACGTCAGCTTTTAATGAGCTATTAATAGGTTTCTTCACCTATTCAGTGGGAAAGACTGCTTCAGAACAATAATTGTGTTCAATGGGACTAGGTTGTAAGGTTTAATAACTTTTTAAAATGTTATTATTTTTTCATCTTTTTTTTTTAGATGGAGTCTCTGTTGCCCAGGCTGGAGTGCAGTGGCATGATCTTGGCTCACTGCAACCTCCACCTCCTGGGTTCAAGGGATATCTCCTGCCTCAGCCTGCCAAGTAGCTGGGACTACAGGCGCGTGCCACCATGCCTGGCTAATTTTTTGCATTTTTAGTAGAAACGAGGTTTCATCATATTAGCCAGGATGATCTTGATCCCTGACCTTGAGTGATCCCAAAGTGCTGGGATTACAGGCATGAACCACTGTACCTGGCCTATTTTCATCTTTGTTTTTTAAAGCCACGTATAGGCTGAATTCATTTAATTTGGTAGAATAACAAATTCTACCCAAAACTGATAATGCTAATCATTATCAGTCCATCTTAGTTTCTTGTATCTTTGAGTTTGATCTACCCAGATAGGAGAGCAAAAGAGAGCCGGGCTGTAATCCCAGCACTTGGGGAGGTCACGGTGTGTGGATCTCCTGAGGTCAGGAGTTCGAGACCAGCTGGCCAACATGGTGAAACCCCGTCTCTACTAAAAACACAAAAATTAGCTGGTCGTGGTGGCAGGCCTCTAATCTAAGCAATTTAGTGATTTGACCTGGGCTCAGGAGGCCGAGGTAGGAGAATAGCTTGAACCCAGGATGCAGAGCTTGCAGTGAGCTGAGATCACGCTGTTGTACTCATAACAAGAGTAAGACTCCATCTCAAAAAAAGAGGACAAAGGATTCATTTGGAAAGAAGATTAAGAAATAAGGAGAAATCATGAAGGGAATTTAAAAATGAAAATATATTTAGTGGCATTGTTATCTGTTAGATTTCAAAAAAGTCTCCATTCCAAGTGAGTATTGGTTTAGGAATTTCTCCATATTGTTAAAAGTGTTTTTCTATTTATAGTGAAATAACTTTAGTAAAATTTTTTAGTACTAAACTTGGATTTTAAAATCAGAGATTTCGATTCTATAGTCTGGAGCCTCAAGATTTCAAGTTTCTGTAGGATTGGGTAAAATTGCATTATATATTTTTTGGTCATCAAATGGTAGAATAAATATCAGATGTTAGAATAAATAAATAAATAACTTCAGATTGTTATTTTCAAAACTATAGCAGAAGCTCCTACCTTACCTATCTTATTGAGAGCTAGTGTGAAGCCAAGACTGATGGAGTTACTATACCACGTTGATGAGTGACTGAGCAGTACATCACAGAAGGCTGTGTCATGGAGTGTAAAGGTGTCATTCCATCCCTGTACCCTACCATTCGTCTTTCCTCATTCAATCAAGGTCAGGGAATGTTACCTTATGAGATTAAATCTGGTAGAGTTATCATTAAACAGATAAGATAAATCATATGCAGAGGAACCTACTTTTGGTATTGATAAGACTAGGGTGGTTCTTAAGTATTTTATGCAGATCAGGGTATCTTCCTAAATCCTAGAGCAGTTGAAGGACTGCTCACCTTTAGGCTCCGCCTGAAGAAACTATGTAGGAGGCTTCTCTCCCGCTGTCTTCTTTTTTTGGCATCTTTGATCTCATAAAATGTTTTCCATATCAATAAGTAATGTTACCTAGTTTGGCTCTTTTCCAGGTGCTACAGAAGGCATTCATCATTGTATTGTACTTGCAATGACTCTAATACAGGAAAATGTTCAACCATAATAAAAGTAGCCAAAAAGCAGATTTCTTAAAGACTTTGTGACCCTTAAAACTCTAAGCTCACTAACCTTTTTTTCTTTCTTTTTTCAAATGAAAAGTCTCACGTATTTATTACTGAACCCAGCCAACCAACGAGTTCATAACAGAGTCAGAGAGGAAATAACACATGCCCAACTTTCCAGATAACGGTGACATTTTCAGCTTGATATTGTTATGTGATTGTGACCTTCAGAATCATAAATATGTGTGCCATTTCATGTACAATTGCTATAGACCCAGCTTGGTTCTTCTCCAATGTCTCCTATTGGAGTTGCACCTGATTTTATTACCAGTTTTCATCTGAGTCCATGGGGGAATGGGACGATTTCCTTTTGTTTCTTGGCCAGGAATCGCTTAATCCTGAAAGTATTGTGAGAAGCCATGGTGGAAGCGGAGTCAAGCGCACACACCACGATGGCGGAGAAAGGAAGAGAGGGCTGACCTTTCTTTTTAAGTTGCATGATTCTTAGAAAGGTCCCAGAGAGATACCTAAGTAATGTTAATAGTGTTGTTGAACTGGTGGAAGCAATTTAGTGATTTGAGCTTGGCTTGGGAGGTTTTATTTTTTTATTTTTGTATTTTTATTTTTATTTTATTTTATTTTTTGGGGACGGAGTTTCGCTCTTGTTACCCAGGCTGGAGTGCAATGGCGCGATCTCAGCTCACCGCAACCTCCGCCTCCTGGGTTCAGGCAATTCTCCTGCCTCAGCCTCCTGAGTAGCTGGGATTACAGGCACACGCCACCATGCCCAGCTGAATTTTTGTGTTTTTAGTAGAGACGGGGTTTCACCATGTTGACCAGGATGGTCTCGATCTCTTGACCTCGTGATCCACCCGCCTCGGCCTCCCAAAGTGCTGGGATTACAGGCGTGAGCCACCGCACCCGGCCCTGGGAGGTTTTAATGATTAGTTGACCTTAAACTCTGTTGTTGGTGACTTCTCAAAGAAAAAATCTGCTTGGTTATCTAGCATCTATCTGGTGCTATATAGCAGTTGCTTATTAAATTTTTTTGATTGAATGATTGATATGAGTTGAACACCCAATAGTTATATTTAGAAGGTAATGACTTCAGTGTTTTGAAATCTTTAAAGGGCTACAGTGCTACAAAATGCAGGTGCTACCATGTGAAATTTGAACCTACAGTATCAGTATGTGTATTCCCTGCAATGTCTAGAAATAAGGAGTATGTATTCTTATAGGCAGAGGCTAGTTTAGCCTTGAAATTCTACTGATAAATATAAATGTATATATTGGGGAAATTTGTGGGACTTTCTTAGTATAAGTAAGAAAAAATCTGAAAATTGAACTCACTGCAGATGAAATTTTTTGTCTTTTCAGGGAAATACCAACGAGGGGCTTACACTTTGTATTTCCTTATGTTTAGTTGGCCTTTTTTTTTTTTTGAGATGGAGTTTTGCTCCGTTACCCAGGCTGGACTGAAGTGGCAGGATCTCCGCTCACTGCAGTCTCTACCTTCTGGTTTCAAGTGATTCTCTTGCCTCAGACTCCTGAGTAGCTGGGATTACAGGCGCCTGCCACTTTGCCAGGCTAATTTTTGTGTTTTTAGTAGAGACGGGATTTCACCATATTGGCCAGGCTGGTCTTGAACTCCTGACCTCATGACATGCCCACCTTGGCCTCCCAAAGTGCTAGGATTACAGGCGTGAGCCACTGTGCCCGGCCTAGTTGGCTTTACTTATGTTCAGAAGGAGGATGCTATGGTCTTTCAGGTAGTCATCTTATAAGAAGAGGAAAGGTGTGGATTAATTTGTTTTCTTTGTAGTCAAATTAGATGTTTAAGAATAAGAAGCCTGACTGGCGTGGTGGCTCACACCTGTAATCCAAGCACTTTGGGAGGCCGAGGCAGGTGGATCACGAGGTCAGGAGATCGAGACCATCCTGGCCAACATGGTGAAACCCCATCTCTACTAAAAAATACAAAAATTAGCTGGTCGTGGTGGCGCGCGCCTGTAGTCCCAGCTACTTGGGTGGCTGAGGCAGAATTGCTTGAACCCGGGAGGCGGTGGTTGCAATGAGCCAAGATTGGGCCACTGCACTCCAGCCTGGTGCCTGGCAAAAAAGCGAGACTCAGTCTCAAAAAAAATAAATAAGAAGCCTGTGGATGCTTCTGTTGTGTCTCTTCACAGCCTAATAAGCAATAAAGGAGATAGCAGAGCAGTGGTTTTCAATTTCAGGCAGTTTTGTTCCTCAGAGAACATTTGACAAAGTCTGTAGACAGTTTTTTTTTTTTTTTTGGAGACAGAGTCTCACTTTGTTGCCCAGGTTGGGGTGCTGTGGTGTGATCACGGCTCACTGCAGCTTCCACCTCCTGGGCTCAAGCAGTCCTCCCACCTCAGCCCTGCAAGCAGCTTTACCACCACACCTGAGTAATTTGTTAATTTTTTTGTAGAAACAGGGTCTCACTGTGTTGCCCACACTGCCACACTGGTCTCAAACTCCTGGCCTCAAGCATTCCTCCTGCCTGGGCCTCCCAAAATGTTGGGATTATAGGTGTGAGCCACCACACCCAGCCTGTAGACATTTGTGATTTTCATAACTGGGAGCTGTAGGCAGGTTGCTACTGTCATCTAGTAGGTAGAGTCCATTGAAAGACATCAGCATGTTGCTCAACAGGGTAGCCTCCTCAAAACAAAGTATTATATTGGGCCCAAAAAGTTAAGAGGGCTGAGGTTGAGAAATCCTGGGATGGATGGAGGGATAGTCAGTGTCATCTTGTGCTAATAATGGTGTTTAAGGTTTTGCTTTGGGATAGGTTTGGTTTTTAATTTTGGGATTGCAGTCAATTTTCAGTAAGATAATCGAGACTGTATAATTTTAGCCAACGCTCTGATGGGAGGAATGGTTTAGAACAGGAATTAGGGCTCAGTTAGTAGCTGCAATTCCATTATAGCAGTATCTGTTGGAGTCACTTGTCTTTCTGGAGTTACTGAGACCAGAGGAATTGGATTACTTCTCTCAAGTTACATACTGTAAGGGCAACTTCTAAAAGAAAGCTATCCAATTTTTTTTGTCAGTTGGGAATTATTTGAGATAGTAACACCGCATGTTATTTAGGAAGACAGCTGGAAATTCTAGTTTGAAAACAAAATGAAAAGCAGACAATAAGCCAAACTTTTAGTTTTACTTTCTGTGTTTCTCTTACACCTCTTAGAAGTTTCATGAGCTCTGGAAATTTTGTGTTTAACCTTTTAGTTTCTTCAAATTCTTGGTTGAGAAGGTATATTGGAATTATTAATATTCTAAAATTCTTCAGGTGACTTCTAGCTGAGTCATCTGACTCTCTCAGTTTACCTAAGTATATTCCACTGTAAAATGATACTTAGTTGCACCTATTAGAACCTTGAATGATAAACAGATCTGTATAATCCTATTTGAAAGGCAGTGTAAGAATGATGAGCAATCCTTATTTGTAGAGAAATAGGGCCATTACCATAGTAGAAACATTTTAGGTGTTTTTATAGTTTCATATACAGAAGTTTACCTGCTGAAAAATTTTTCTTGTTTAAAAATTTCTTTTTTCAATTGTTTGCAGTTCAGAGTTTCTTTGAGGTTCCCAGATGCAGAAGTAGGTCAGGTATGTTGGCTCACGCATGTAATCCCAGCACTTTGGGAGGCTGAGACGGGTGGATCACTTGAGCCCAGGAATTTAAAACCAGCCTGGGCAACATGGTGAAACCCTAGCTCTTAAAAAAAAAAAAATAATAGAAGTGAGTTGGCTCTGCTGATTTTTAAACCAGGCATACTTTTCTTTTCTTGTGTGATAAGTAGACTGTTGGTGACTGTTTTCTCAATAGAGACCAATTAGGTTTTTTTTTTTTGGGTGGGGGGGGGACCTGGACTCTTGCTCTGTTGCCCAGGCTGGAGTGCAGTGGCATGATCTCGGCTCACTGCAACCTCCACCTCCCAGGTTCAAGCAATTCTCATTCCTTGGCTTCCCAAGTAGCTGGGATTATGGGTGCCCACCACCGTACCTGGCTAATTTTTGTGTTTTTAGTAGAGGCGGGGGTTTCACCATGTTGTCCAGACTGGTCTTGAACTCTTGACCTCAAGTGATCTGCCTGCCTTGGCCTCCCAAAGTGCTGGGATTACAGGCGTGAGCCACAGCACCTGGCCAGACCAGTTAGTTTTATCTTCCTTGAAAATCTGTTAAAACAGATTAATCTCTCTCCTTGATAATTGCAACAAGTGTCACAGGAAACTTCTCAGTAGACAAGGTAATATTTACCTGCTTGCCACTCACTTTGATGTTGTACAGATTTGAATAGATTTTAAACCCATAGTACTAGCTTCCAGGAGCAGTTTCATTATGCTTACCTTTCACCATGCTTAGGATTTACATTCTCAAAAGAAAAAAAAAGATAAGAAAGTTACATGCCCAGGCTGGAGTTCCGTGGTGCAATCTGGGCTCCCTGCAACTTCTGTCTCCCAGGCTCAAGTGATTCTTCTGCCTCAGCCTTCTGAGTAGCTGGGACTACTGGTGTGCGCCCACGTCCAGCTAATTTTTGTATTTTTAGTAGAGGTGGTGTTTCACCATATTGGCCAGGCTGGTCTCAAACTCCTGATCTCTCATGATCCACCTGCCTCGGCCTCCCAAAATGCTGGGATTACAGGTATGAGCCACTGCTCCCGGCCTACACACACACACACACACACACACACACACACACACAGACACACACACACAGACACATACACACACACACACTCTCTCTCTCTCTCTCTATATATATATATATATGTGTGTGTGTGTATATATATATATATATATATACTTTTTTTTTTTTTTTTTTTTTTTGAGACAGAATCTTGCTGTGTCACCCAGGCTAGAGTGCAGTGGTGCACTCTCAATTCACTGCAACCTCTGCCTCCTGGGTTCAAGCGATGCTCATGCCTCAGCCTCCTGAGTAGCTGAGATTAGAAACGTGCACCACCACACCTGACTGATTTTCTATTATTATTTATTTTTGTAGAGACAGGGTTTCACCATGTTGGCCAGGCTGGTTTTGAACACCTGGCCTCAAGTGATCCACCACCTTTGCTTCCCAAAGTGCTAGGGTTATAGGCATGAGCCACCATGCCTGGCCCTACGTATATAATTTAAAAAATTCTCTTGCAGTAAGATAAAAGATAAATAGAAAATATTTCTGACAGATTCGCTTGACATGACAGCTACCTGAGTAGACTGGTATAAGGGTATTTGCAACTGAAATACCAGGAGAAGCAAACTGGTACAGTGAACAATTCTTCACAGGTGTACAAATAAAACCCTAGTATAACTTTCTTCCTTTTCGTCTTTCGTCTCCTCCTTCTTCCATCTTCCTTCTCCTTCTTTCTTCTTCTTCTTTCATTTTCTTTTTGGTAGAGATGGGGTCTTACTTAGTTGCCCAGGCTGGTTTTGAGTTAGGCTCACTGTCCTCCTCAGCTTCCCACAGTGCTGAGATTATAGATGTGAGCCACTGAATCTGCCCCAGACTACAGTTTTCTCTTACTTTATTCGGCAATTACTTTTCTGGACCTTTAGTACATGTCAAAATTATGGACTGGACACAGTGGCTCACGCTTGTAATCCCAGCACTTTGGGAGGCCAACGCAGGTGGATCACTTGAGCCCAGGAGTTGGAGAGCAGCCTGAGCAACATAGTAAAACTGTGTCTCTACAAAAAAATTTTTAAAACATTAGCCAGGCATGGTGGCACGGGCCTGTAGTCCTGGCTCCCTGGGAGGCTGAGGTGGGAGAATTACTTGAGCCCAGGAGGTCAAGGCTGCAGTGAATTGTGATGGCACCACTGCACTCCAGCCTGGGTGATAGAGTGAAACCCTGTCTCAATAAATAAATAAAATTATGCAGAAGGACTTGGTGCTTATATGTAGAATGGAATTAGGTTCTAGGCTTTGGTAATTATAAAAAATTTAAAAATTCAGTTAACTATTCATAAGGAAGTTTGAGAATAAAGACATTTTTTTCTTTGTGCTGGACTTGCCTATGCTTTCCTTTCCTCTGCCAATTGAATGTCAGTAATGCTTCTTTTGTTTTTTCTTCAACTTTTATTTTAAGTCCCGGGGCACATGTGCAGGAAGTACAGGTTTTGTTACATAGGTAAACGTGTGCCATGGTGGTTGACTGCACAGATCAACTCAGCACCTGGGTATTAAGCCCAGCATCCATTAGCTATTCTTCCTGAGGCTCCCCCGACTCCCTGCACAGGCCCCAGTGTGTGTTGTTCCTCCTCATGTGTCCATGTGTTCTCATCATTTAGCTGCTTCTTATAAATGAGAACGTGCGATGTTTGGTTTTCTGTTCCTGTGTTGGTTTACTGAGGATAACGATGGCTTCCAGCTCCATCCACACCCCTGCAAAGTAAACACTCATTCTCTTTTATGGCTGCATAATATTCCATGGCGTATATGTACCACATTTTCTTTTTCTTTTTTTTTTTTATTTTTGACAGAGTCTTGCACTGTCACCAGGCTGGAGTGCAGTGACGCAGTCTTGGCTCACTGCAACCTCCACCTCCTAGGTTTGAGCCATTCTTCTGCCTCAGCCTCCTGAGTAGCTGGGACCACAGGCATGTGCACCACACACAGCTAATTTTTGTATTTTTAGTAGAGATGGGGTTTCACCATGTTGGCCAGGATGGTCTTGATCTCTTGACCTCATGATCTGCCCACCTCTGCCTCCCAGAGTGCTGGGAATACAGGCGTGAGCCACCGCACCCGGCCATGTACCACATTTTCTTTATCCAGTCTATCAATGATGGGCATTTGGGTTGATTCCATGTCTTTGCTATTGTGAATAGTGAGAAGCACTTCTTAACTGCTCTGACAACCAGAGCACTTCCATAGATGTTCAGAATATCCCCTAGATGATTGTACTGTCCTCATTAAGAATGACCTCTAGTCATACAGGAAAACGTTTTTCTATTTTATCACTCACTCTTTTTTTCCTTGCTTATTATTCACTACTTTAGCACAGCCTTTTAGTCTAAAATACAAAGATTTACTTGGCTTTAGACAATTTCTGTATGCCTTTACATTTCTTATTTCCTCACCACTCTTATTATTGATGTTTGCTTTTTCATAAGTGTTAGGACGATGCCTTGGTACCTAGTAGATATTCAAATAGTGTTTGTTGAATGAAGGAAACAATCGTAGGCTTTTTCTTCTTGCCACTTTTCTGCTTTTTGTACCAATCCCAGCACTTTGGGAGGCTGAGGCAGGCGGATCACTTGAGGTCAGGAGTTCGAGTCCAGGCTGACCAACATGGCAAAACCCCATCTCTACTAAAAATACAAAATTAGCTGGGCATGGTGGCACATGCCTGTAATCCCAGCTACCCTGGAGGCTGAGGCAGGAGAATTGCATGAACCGGGAGGTGGCGGTTGCGGTGAGCTAAGATTGCACCACTGCACTCCAGCCTGGGTGACAAAATGAGACTCCAGGTCTCAAAAAAAAATTAGCATGGGCCGGTTGCAGTGGCTCATGCCTATAATCCCAGTACTTTGGGAGGCCGAGGCAGGTGGATTACCCGAGGTTGGGAGTTTGAGACCACCCTGGCCAACCTAGTGCAACCCCGTCTCTACTAAAAATACAAAAATTAGCTGGGTGTGATGGCACATGCCTGTAATCCTGGCTTCTTGGGAGGCTGGGGCAGGAGAATCGCTTGAACCCAGGAGGCGGAGGTTGCAGTGAGCTAAGACTGTACCACTCCTCTCAGGCTAGGCAGCAGAGTGAGGCTCCGTCAAAAAAAAAAAAAAAAAAATCCTTGAGAACAAAGCACAGACCTATAGACCTGTAGACTAAAGACTAAAGGGTTGGCTCAAAGGAGCGGTTTGAGGGACCACTTGTCATTTGTTAGTGCCTGGTAGAATGGAACCTCTTGTGGAATATGGCTTTATTTCTACATATGAGAGCCTATGAGCAAAGGAGTTATCCCATAATACATGCCTTCCAGATGAACAGCTGATGGGCTTTGTAGGCAGAGTTACTTCATTGATCATTAATAGCTGAATTTGTTGAATGAAAGCTTCTAGAGGATCTTCTCTAAGTACTAATGTGAGGTACTTTTATTCTCAAACTTATTAAAAGTTGTTGGTTCCCTAATTTTGAATTTATGGCGCTAGTTATTAGATCCTGATCTTGTAACATGGTCAGTGCTAAATGTTTAGAGGTATTAGTGTACTTAGTTAAGAAAAGTTAGATTGAGGAATAGAAATTTTTATATCTTAGCCTTGTTGGTGTGAAAAAATTTGGAGTGCTGATGTAGTACGAAAACTATAATGGTACATTTATTTTCTGTTGAATAACATGTAAAAGGCAAAGCAAATTAATTTTCACTGCTAGTCTTGATTTGCATGTTTTAAATTAAAGAGTTGTTGAAAGTATGATAAAAATCAAATAAAGGGCAAAGGACATGAATAGGCCTTTCTCAAAAGAAGGCATATCAATGGCCAGCTGGTACATGAAAAAGTGCTCAGCATCACTAATCATCAGAGAAGTGTGAACCAAAACCAAAATGAGATATCATACCCCAGTTAGAATGGCCATTATTAAAAAGACAAAAATAGCCGGGCGCGGTGGCTCAAGCCTGTAATCCCAGCACTTTGGGAGGCCGAGGCGGGTGGATCACGAGGTCAAGAGATCGAGACCATCCTGGTCAACATGGTGAAACCCCGTCTCTA
The DNA here is from genome assembly GCF_009761245.1 of Sapajus apella. Taxonomy (NCBI): domain Eukaryota; kingdom Metazoa; phylum Chordata; class Mammalia; order Primates; family Cebidae; genus Sapajus; species Sapajus apella. The sequence goes on along the minus strand of NW_022437127.1, from coordinate 1,000,590 downwards.
CTAAAAATACAAAAAATTAGCTGGGCATGGTGGTGCGTTCCTGTAATCCCAGCTACTCAGGAGGCTGAGGCAGGAGAATTGCCTGAACCCAGGAGGCGGAGGTTGCGGTGAGCCGAGATCGCGCCATTGCACTCCAGCCTGGGTAACATGAGTGAAACTCCGTCTCAAAAAAAAAAAAAAAAAACTTTGACAAAAATAACATGCTGATGGGGATGTGGAAGAAAAGGAACTCTTAAACACTATTGATGAGAATGTAAATTAGTATAGTCACTATGGAAAATAGTATGGATTTTTTTTTAAAAAACTAAAAACTACCATACAATCCAGCAATCCCACATCCAGAGGAAAATAATCAGTATATCAAAGGGATACCTGTGCTTTCATGTTCACTGTATCACTATTCACAGTAGCAAAGATGGAATCAGCAGTCCATTTTTATTTATGTAGTAACTATATTGGTACCTTCTATATTCCAGGAGCTATTATAGGTACTTAGGCTATTGTCATAGTCCATTTCATGTTATTTATAAAGGAATACCTGAGGCTGGGTAACTTATAAAGAAAAGAGGTTTACGACGGGCCGTGGTGGCTCAAACCTATAATCCCAGCACTTTGGGAGGCTAAGGCAGGCAGATCACCTGAGGTCAGGAGCTCAAGACCAGCCTGGCCAACATGATGAAACCTTGTCTCTACTCAAAATACAAAGCTTAGATGGGCATGTTGGCGCGTGCCGATAATCCCAGCTACTCGGTAGGCTGAGGCAGTGGAATCACTTGAACCCAGGAGGTGGAGGTTGCAGTGAGCTGGGATCCCGCCATTGCACTCCAGCTTGGGTGACAGAGAGAGACTCCGTCTCAACAGAAAATAAACAAATAAAAGAGGTTTAATTAGCTCATTACTCTGTAGACAGTACAGGAAGCTCGGCACCAGCATTTGCTGCTGGTGGGACATCAGGAAGCTTCCAGTCATAGTGGAAGACAAAGAGAAAGCAGGTGTTCCACATGGCAAGAGAGGGAGCAAGAGAGAAAGGGGAGGGGTACCCACTCTTAAAACCACATCACTCATTCCCATAAAGACTGCACCAAGACATTCTTGAGGGATCTGCTCCCATGACCCAAATACCTCTCACTAGGCCCCACCTCCAACATTTGGAATCAAATTTCAATATGAGATTTAGAGGGGACAGATATCCAAACTATATCAGTTATATTCAGAAAGAAGTAAGGAGATTAATAAAATGTTGAGAAAAATGGGTAGTAAAATCCAGATTTAAATATTTTTTCCTCCTTTTGGCTTTCTTTAAATTTAATACTAATTTATTTATCTATTCTATTTTTTGAGATGGAGTCTCCCTCTGTTGCCCAGGCTGGAGTGCAGTGGCACGACCTCAGCTCACCGAAACCTCTGCCTGCCGGGTTTAAGCAATTCTCCCGCTTCAGCTTCCTGAGCAGCTGGGACTATAGGTGTGCGCCACAATGCCCAGCTAGTTTTTGTATTTTTAGTAGAGACGGGGTTTCACTCTGTTGGCCAGGCTGATCTTGAACTCCTGACCTCAAATGATTCACTTGCCTCGGCCTACCAAAGTGCTGGGATTACAGGCGTGAGCCACTGCTCCTGACCTTAAATTTAGTATTTCATTTAAACATTAATGTAGCTATCTCTGGATTAGAACAAAATGCCTTTTTGCCCATTTCAGTTCTGAGATATTGTTGCTGTAAGCTGTAGAATAACAACTAGCCCTCATTTTGCAACTGTTAGCCCTTTTTATAGCTGATTTTATTTATTTAAATTAATTATATATAATTCGTACTGTGGGGAAAAAAATGTTTTATTTTAGCTGTTAAATTCTTGAACTTTTCAGGGTCTTCATTTTCCTTGCCTGTAAAATGAGATAGTTCTGTTTATTTCTGCTAGGTATGATTTAGTTATTTGAGCCTTGGGGTATTTTTGGATTTTGTGTAAGGGAATTTTGTTCTGCAGTTTTTCCACATAGATCTTGTGGTAGCCACTGACATACTAGGATTTAAATTTTACCTCTGAAACAATCTCCTTCATGAGTTACAAACTATTAGTACACATTTTATCTTATGATGATGAACAGTCTTGAAAATGTTAGGATGGAAGACAATGCAAAGAAATGTCAAGATTTTCCTTTTATAAATCAAAGCAGTAATGCTGGTAATGTTGACTGAATAAATTAAAACCTCATCTTTTTTTTTTGAAGACTTGGGATTCAGTAACAGGTAAACTTGGCCTGGGATAATTTTTTTTAGAACTATTTTATAAATATCCTTTGTTTTGCTTTGAGGTTGCATTTACGTTGCTTTTGTTCTTGAAGTTCTATTCAGTTAACTAATTGTTTTCTTAATCCAATGGTAAGTGGCTACTTTTTTTTTTTTTTTTTTTGAGGTGGAATCTTGCCCTGTCGCCCAGGCTGGAGTGCAGTGGCACTTGGCTCACTGCAACCTCCCCCTCCTGGGTTCAAGCGGTTCTCCTGCCTCAGCCTCCTGAGTAGCTAGAACTACAGGCACGCCACGCCTGGCAAATATTTTTTTTTTTTTTGTATCTTTAGTAGAGACAGGGTTTCACCACGTTGGCCAGGCTGGTCTCGAACTCCTGAACTTGTGATCCGCCTGCCTTGCCCTCCCAAAGTGCTGGAATTACAGGGGTAAGCCACTGTGCCCGGCCAGTGGCTACTTTGAACAACCAGTTTGTATGTGATCTTTCCTGACGTGAATGTTCCTGCTGTGAATTGAATTAGATCATACTTGTGAAGTTCTCTTATGTCATTGATGGAAAGTCAATACTAGAATTCCAAGTATTACTTTTACTTTGATGAAGAATTCTCAATCAGAAGCTCTGGATTGCTCTATGGACACATTGTAAAATAGTACCTTTTAAAATGAAATGATGATAGTAAATAGTTATTTTTTTTTTTAAATATTTTTACTTGGCAAAATAAAAAAGTTGGCAATCCATGTGGGTTTTCAGTTTTTTAATTTAAAAATTGAACTGCTTTGTGGGAACCAAAAGTGTAGAAATCAGTAGTCTAGGTCAGTGTTTCTCAAACTGTGTGCCAGGAGATTTAATAGGAGCTCAGAATTATGGTAAAATACTGCATACCAAATTGTTACCCTATCTCCATCCCTTCACATCCCCTTTTATGACACAGAATGGCATATTAATGGTTCTGAAAAGCCATTCAGTAAAGCAGCATGTTTAATATTGTTTAGTTTACGCTTTTCTAAATCTAGTTTTTTTTTCCTGCCTTAACCACTGATTAATACCTTGTGAAACATGGTTTGAGAAATATTCCATATCCAAATCACTCAGAATAATTTATTAGAACCTGCAGTTTGTTGAGAACTTAGTATCTTCCGTACTATCTCATTTCGGTGAAGTGACCTACCCAGTATCATACAACTGATTGGTTATTCTGTGTTTCCTGTCCAATTGTGTGTGTGTGTCTGTGTGTATGCATGCGTGCATGCATTTAAGATGGATAACGTGATATTTTGAGGTGCACGTACATAGTTGAAATGATTACCAGTCCAGCTTTGTTTTGCTTCACATTCATTACTTGAACCACTGAGGCTGTTCTGAAGCATTGCCCACTTCTCATTTTGAGGCCAAGTACCTGAGACTAGGATATTCAAAAGTTTATTTCATATGCCTTTTGACTTCCCTAACTACTAGAATATAGTTAAGGGAAATATAATTTTATCAGAGTATACACTGTGTAGGTGATTTTAGTGACTTTTAGTCCCAGGTTATTTTTCTTTCTACACAATGCTTGGAATATAGAGCTTACAATTTTTGCTGAGTGAATGAATATTGTCATTTTGTGAAAGAAGATTCTGTCAGCCTAAGCTAAAAGCAAGAACATACATTTTACTTCTAAACTATTGTGTTACACATCAGAGCTAAACATCTGTACTTTTTGACTCACTTATCAGTTTATATTTATGCCACTGAGTTGTTCCCCTTCTTGCTGCCTTTAGTGTGAGCAAGCAAAAAACACTGTAAGTCTTTTCTGCTATATTATGTTGTCTGAGGTTAACATTTTCTCTGATAATTCTTGTAGTCCAGTGTGTTTTTCCTTAGAAAATTTGGCTTCCTGACCATCTGATCAAGCTTGTATCAAGTAACACTTTGTCCCGTGACCTGATTTTCTGCATTGGTACACAATGAGCTAAAGAAGCTTGCTTGATTATGTACTGCTGTTTGGAATCTGTAATAATGTCAGTGTTCAATCATGGCCTGAATTAAGGAACAAAATGATAAAGGTAGCCGGGTGCAGTGGCTCACGCCTGTAATCCCAGCACTTTGGGAGGCTGAGGCAGGTGGATCACTTGAGATCAGGAGTTCAACACCAGCCTGGCCAATGTAGTGAAATCCCATCTCTATTAAAAATACAAAACTTAGCCGGGCATGATGGAGGGCACCTATAATCCCACCTACTGGGAAGCTGAGGTGCCTGGGAGGTGGAGGTTGCAGTGAGCCGAGATAGCGCCACTGTACTCCAGCTTGGGCAACAGAGTGAGACTGTGTCTCAAAAAAAAAAAAGGAAAAGGTTGTGAATGTTACTATTCTTAAGGGGTGAGACCATAAATCAAGGTCGTTTTATTGGCCTGGAATTGAATCATAGCTCTTCAAACAGTATTTAAATTGTATAGGTACCTTGTGTAACACTGAAACTGTGGCCTATTGTCTTTCTTTTTGGTAAACTGATTTTCTTTATTAATAGCCAAGAGAAATTGTTTACAACTTCTTGAGCTCAGAGAACTAACTACAAAATATTTAGACTGGAAACTTTCTCTTTCTTGTAATGAATGAGAGGTATGGCTTCCTTATTTTCTTGAAGAAGAGTTAAGAGAGAGAAGTCAGTGAGGACAGTATTTGTACTCTAGAAACAGATTTTCACAGAGACCTTGAAGATAATGGTGGAAGTGGGAACAGAACTTCTAAGTTCTGTTGTCTTTGTTTTGGGGTTCACTTGATGCTTTTGAAAAGGGAAGACATATCACCTGGCTTGAAAAGGTAACCAGTCTCTAGAAAAAAACAGGGTCTTTGACCTAGTGATGTGATTTAGCATCAGATTAAAAGTATGGTGGGTTCTGGCCTAGGAGCTGTGAGGCGTAGCAAACATTTTGTATTCTTAATCCTTCTAATGAGGAATTTCTGAACTGTCTTGCCATGTGGTACTCAAAGAGAATATGAACATTAGAATGTGACTAACTTAATATTGTGACTGGCAGACTAGACAGAAAATGGGCTGCTTTTTTTGACACTTTAATCACTATTGGAACCTTCGTTTGTTTTAGATAAACACTTTGAGTGGATGATGAAGAGGTAGAAAAACAAAGCTGTGAAATGAGGAAATAAGTAGTAAGTCTTTATGTTACATTTCATGTGCTGAATAAGTATTGGATATAGGCCCGGCGCAGTGGCTCACGCCTGTAATCCCAGCACTTCCGGAGGCCGAGGTGGACGGATCACCTGAGGCCAGGAGTTTGAGACCAGCCTGGCCAACATGGAGAAACCCTACTTCTATTAAAAAAAGTATTGGAAATTATAAACTTGTGTAGGGTTCAAGAGTATGTAAATTTCATCTGGCCGGGCGCGGTGGCTCAAGCCTGTAATCCCAGCACTTTGGGAGGCCAAGGCGGGTGGATCACGAGGTCAAGAGATCGAGACCATCCTGGTCAACATGGTGAAACCCCGTCTCAACTAAAAATACAAAAAATGAGCTGGGCATGGTGGTGCGTGCCTGTAATCCCAGCTACTCAGGAGGCTGAGGCAGGAGAATTGCCTGAACCCAGGAGGTGGAGGTTGCGGTGAGCCGAGATCGTGCCATTGCACTCCAGCCTGGGTAACAAGAGCGAAACTCCGTCCCCCCCCCAAAAAAAAAAAAAAAAAAAAAAAAAGAGTATGTAAATTTCACATTATGGGACTTGATATAAATAGGTCTGAATTTGTAGCTCCTTGTCCCCTAAGATGTCATATATTGTGGTAACTAATCCTTTGAAATACAGGAGGCAAAAGAAAGTAATGCATTAAAACCACCCTTTCCCTTTCCTTTCTATATTTCTAGTGTTTTATCCTCTTGGGCTGTTCTTTTAAGTGAGTAAGCATCAGGGCTAAGCTATAATTAGGGAGTTGTTCTTGATTCAGAACCTGCTACTGAGTATCTTCACTAGAGTTGTTTACAGTAATCTTTTAGATCCTAGGGGGAAAGCAGCTTAGTTTGGTGGAAACAGTTGGGTTCCTGTTTTTAGTGATTCTAGGTAAGTAACAGGTTTTTTCTTATGCATTTCTTTTACACATGGTATGATGGAAATGACTTAGCTAGGTGTGATGGCTCATGCCTGTAATCCCAGCACTCTGGGAGGCTGACACCAGAGGATCACTTGAGCTCAGGAATTCATGACTAGCCTGGGCAACATGGCAAAACTCCATCTCTTCAACAAATACAAAAATTAGCTGGGTGTAGTAGTATATGCCTGTGGTCCCAGCTACTCAGGATGCTGAAGTGGGAGAATCCCTGGAGCCTGTGAGGCAGAGGTTGTAGTGAGCCGAGATTGTGCCACTGCACTGCAGCCTGGGCAACAAAGCAAGACCCTGTCTCAATTTTTAAAAAAAGAAAAAAATGACTTACTGAATTTTGAGGAGTAAGATTTTGTGACTATACAAATTGGAAATACTTTGGGGAGCTGTGAAAGACTGATTGTGAAGACCTGATGTATTAATATGTAAGCATAAGATAGATTTCCACAGTGCCAGCCATATAATTGGTATTTAATGCATTATTATTATTATTCATTTAGTGTTCCTCCCTTTGAAAGCATAATTATTTTCTTTTTCTTTTCTGTTTTTTTTTTTTTTTTACGCGGAGTCTCACTCTGTCGCGCATTGCAACCTCTGCCTCCTGGGTTCAAGCAATTCTCCTGCCTCAGCCTGCAGAGTAGCTGGCATATGCTGCCACACCCAGGTAATTTTTGTATTTTTAGTAGAGACGGTGTTTCACCATGTTGGGCCAGGCTGTTCTCAAACTCCTGGCCTCAAGTGATCCCGCATCAGCCTTCCAAAGTGCTAAGGTTATAGGTGTGAGCCACTGTGCCTGCACTGAAAGCGAAGTTATTTTCAACCAACATGGTGTAATGAAAAGAGTATGGAGTTTTGGATTCAAGAAAGACCAAGGTTTAAAGCTCCTTTTCATCCCTTGGGCAATGTTCTGGTTTTCTATTATTGCCTAACAAGTCCACCCAAAATAGTAGCTTAACATAGTAATTTATTACCTCTCTCATGTTTCTGTAGATTGACAGGGTCAATCAGACACTTCTCCCTTAAGGTCTTTCATGTGATTGTGGTCAGATAGTACCTGGAGATGGAGCCATCTGAAGGCTCTGCTAGGCTGGATCCAAGATGATTTCTTCCTTTTACTTGTTTGATGTCTCAGTGCTCTTTGAGATGGCGTCTCATTCCAGCAGAGTAGCCTAGACTTACGTAGTTGCTCAAGGTTTCAAGAGTTAGGAAATAGAAGATGTCAGGTTAGTTAAGGGCTTTGGAACTGGCACAATATTGTGTCTATTAAAGAAGTCACAGGGTAGCCGGGCATAGTAGCTCACACCTGTAATTCAAGCACTTTGGGAGGCCGAAGTGGGTGGATCACAAAGTCAAGAGTTCGAGACCAGCCTGGCCAAGATGGTGAAACCCCATCTCTACTAAAAAATATAAAAAAACTAGCCAGGTGCGGTGACAGATGCCTGTAATCCCAGCTACTTGAGAGGCTGAGGCAGGAGAATTACTTGAACCTGGGAGGTGGAAGTTGCAGTGAGCCGAGATTGCACCGCTGCACTCCAGCCTGGGTGACAGAACAAGACTCTGTCTCAAAAAAAAAAAAAAGTCACAGGACCTCCCAGATTCAAGGGGGTTGAGAAATAGATTCCATGTCTTTAAAGGGAGTGGGAAGGTGACATTGCAGCAGACTATAATGGGCTGAGAGATCTTACTGGGGCTGTCTCTGGAAGGTCATCTAGACACAAACAATTTTCTTCTTTTTCTTATCTGTAAAATAAGAGTAACAATATATGCCTCACAGAGTGGCTAAGTGTCAAGGACATCATGTGTTTAGTAAATATAAGTAGACTTCACCTCTTAATTTTCTTTTTTTTTCTTTTTTTGGGACAGAGTTTCGCTCTTGTTACCCAGGCTGGAGTGCAATGGCGCGATCTCGGCTCACCGCAACCTCCGCCTCCTGGGTTCAGGCAATTCTCCTGCCTCAGCCTCCCGAGTAGCTGGGATTACAGGCACGCGTCACCATGCCCAGCTAATTTTTTATATTTTTAGTAGAGACGGGGTTTCACCGTGTTGACCAGGATGGTCTCGATCTCTTGACCTCGCGATCCACCCGCCTTGGCCTCCCAAAGTGCTGGGATTACAGGCTTGAGCCACCACGCCAGGCTAATTTTCTAACATAACAAATTATTTCTGATCTACTTTTACTTCAGTGGCCATAAGTTTGCTCAGTACATGGTGTGGTTAACTTTTTCTTGACCTGACTGTGTTTCTCAGACTGTTGTAACTTAAAAAACAAAACAAACTTTATCACGGGAAATTTCAGACACATCAAAGTAAAGAGAATAACACATTAGCAGAATAAAGGAGAAAAACTGCATGATCATCTCAATTGATACAGAAAAGGCATTTGACAGATCTGGCACCCTTTCATGATAAAAACACTCAACAAAGTAGGAATAGAAGGAAACTCAACAAAGCAAAGTATATTTATGAAAAGCCCACAGTGGACTGGGCATGTTGGCGCATACCTGTAATTCCAGCACTCTGGGAGGCAAAGGCAGGAGTATTACTTGAGTCCAGGAATTTGAGACCAGCCTGGGCAACAAAATGAGATGTAATCTCTACAAAAAATAAACACAATTAGCCAGGCATGGTGATGTTCTAGCTACTTGGGAGGCTTTGGTGTGAGGATCACTTGAGCCTGCAGTGAGCCAAGATTGTACCACTGCATTTCAGTGTGGGCAACAGAGCAAGACTGTTTCCATCCCCCCTTCCTCACATACAAAAAAAGCCCACAGTGAACATCTTATTCAGTGGTGAAGGACTGAAAGCTTTCCCCCTAACATCAGGAATATAGCAAAGATACCCATTCTTGCCACTGCCATTTAAACATAGTGTTAGGAGTCCTAGCCAGAGCAATTTAGGCAAGAAAAAGAACTTAAAAGCACCCAAATTAGAAAGGAAGAAGTAAAATTATCTCTGTTCACAGATGATATGATCTTATTTGTTGAAAACCCTGAGGCTGAGCTCAGTTGTTTATGCCTGTAATCCCAGCACTTTGGGAGGCTGAGGTGGGCGGATCACAAGGTTAAGAGATCATCCTGGCCAACAGGGTGAAACTGCATATCTACTAAAAATACAAAAATTATCTGGGCGTGGTGGTGTGCACCGATAGTCCCAGCTACTCGGGAGCTGAGGCAGGAGAATCGCTTGAACCCGGGAGGTCGACGTTGCAGTGAGCCAAGATCTTGCCACTGCACTCCAGCCTGGTGAGATTCCATCTCAAAAACAAAATTAAAGAAAACCCTAAAGATTTCACAAAAAACCGTGTTATAACTAATAAATGAATTCAGCAAAGTTGCAGGATACAAAATAAACACACAAAAATTAGTTATGTTTCCATACACAAACAGTGAATAACTTGAAGAATTAAGAAAACAATTTCATTAACAACAGTATCAGAAAGAATGAAAGTTAGTAATGACCCTAACCAAAGAAGTGAAGAATTTGAATATTAGAAATCATAAAATACCACTGAAAGGAATTAACATACAAATAAATAGAAAGACATCCTGTGTTCATGGATTGGAAGACTTAATATTGTTAAGATATGAATACTGCACAAAGTGATCTACAGATTCAACACAATACCTATCAAAATCCCAACAGCATTTTTTTGCAAATAGAAGTTTCATCATAAAATTAATTTAGAATCTCAAGGTACCACAATAGCCAAAACAGTTTTGAAAGGAAGGATAAAGCCAGAGGATTCAAACTTTCTGATTTTAAAATATATTACAAAGCTACGGTAATAAAACCAGTGTGGTACTGCTATAATGACAGATATAGACAATAGAATAGAGAGCCCAGAAATAAACCCTTGCGTATGTGGTTTAACTGTCTTGGACAGGGGTGCCAGTACTACTCTGTGGAACAAGGACAGTTCTTCAACAAATAGTGTTGGGAAAACTGGACTTCTACATGCAAAACCAAAAGTTGGACTCATATTTTACACTGTATATAAAAACTAACCCAAAGTGGATTAAAGACCTAAGCATAAGACCTAAAACTATAAAATTCCTGAAAGAAAACTTAGAGGAAAAGCTTCATGACTTTGGATTTGGCAGTGATTTCTTGCATATAACACCATAAGCACAGGCAACAAAAGCAAAAATAGACAAATGATACTGCATCAAACTTAAAAACTTTGTTGCATCAAAGAACACAATCAACAACTTGAAAAGGCAACCTGTGGAATGGGAGAAAATATTTGTAAATTGTGTATCTGTTAAAGTATTAGTATTCCAGAATGTAGAAAGAACAACAACTCAACAACAAAAAATCAGATAACCAGATTAAAAAATGGGCGAATGACTTGAATAGACACTTCTCAAAGATAATACACCAATGGTCAAGAAGGATTTGAAAAGATGTTCAACATCACTAATCGTCAGATAAATGCATATCAAAACCACAGTGAGATATTACCTCACACCCATTAGAATGGCTACTATTAAAAAAAAAAACACAGAATAACAGGTGTTAGTTAAGATGATGAGAAATTGGAACCATTCTTGTGCACTGTTAGTGGGACTGTAAAATGATGCAACTGTGATGGAAAACAGCATGGCAGTTCCTCAAAAAATTAAAGATAGAATTATGTAATCCAGCAATCTCACTTCTGGATACGTGTCCAAAAGTATTCAAAGCAGGGCCTCAAAGAGAGATTTGCACACCTATGCTCATAGCAGCACTATTCAAGATAGCTAAGAGGTGGAAACAACCCAGATGTTCTTGATAAAAAAATACATATAACACAATGGAATATTATTTAGCCTTAAAAAGGAAGTAAATCCTGTCACATGCCACAGTGTGGGTGAACCTTGTGGACATTGTAAGTGAAATAAATGTTAAAAAAAGACAAATAACTGTATGCTTTCACTTACATTAGATATTATTACTGAAACACCAGGGGTGTGTTTTAGGTCTTGCTGCTTGCTGCACAGAAAGCCAGTCACTGAGACAATGAATATTGCCAGGGAAGGTGGTTTTAATTTGGTGCTGCTACTGAGGAAATGGGAAATCGGTCTCAAATCCATCTCCCTGACTGACTAAATTAGGGGCTTATATAGCAGGGAAGAACTGTAACTACATGTAGAAAAACAGGAATTAGGGAGGGGTAAGGAAGAGAAGTTGGTCAACAGGAAGCAGGAGGTCGCAGGAAGCAGGATGGATTGAGGGGTCTGAGGTATCATTGTCCAAAGGCAGTGATCTGGTAAGTTTAAGTTCCTTGATACTATCTGGGAAGCCTGATGGTTGGTTTCTTGAGAAAGGAACTCAGATAAGACAAATGTAACTTTTCAGGTTTTAAGACTGGGAGGATCAATTTCTGTCTTTATTCAAAAGAAACTATAAAGATCATTTCTATGGGACAGTTGGATTGTTGGTGTCAGTATCAAAAATTATAAATTTATAGAAACAGAAATAGAATGGTGGTTACCAGAAAATGAAGGGGAGAAATGGGTGGTTGTTGTTTAATGGGTATAGAGTTTCAGTTTTGCAAGATGAGAAAGAAGTTCTGGAGATCTGTTTCACAGCAATGTGAACATACTTAACACTTCTGAACTATACACTTAAAAATGGTTAAAAAGAACTGGGTAGGGTGGCTCATGCCTATAATCCCAGCACTTTGAGGAGGCTGAGGCAGGCAGATTGCTTGAGCTTAGGAGTTCTAGATCAGCCTGGGCAACGTGGCAAAACCTCATCTCTACAAAAAATACAAAAATTAGCTGGGCACGGTGGCATGCACCTGTAGTCTCAGGAAGCGGAGGTTACAATGAGTTGAGATCATGCCACTGTGTTCCAGCCTGGGTGACAGAAGGAGACCCTGTCTCAGAGAAAAAAAAAGAAAACAAAAAAGGTTAAGATGGTAAATTTTTATGCATTTTTTTACTATAAAAAGTGTAGACAGAATAGTATAATAAATCTACATGTATACAGTTTCAACAGTTATCAACTTATAACCAATCATATTTCATTTCTGTCCTCATCTAACACCCTGTCTCTTGATTTTGGTAGAGTTATTTTTGTTTGTTTGTTTTTTGTTTTGTTGTTGTTGTTGTTTTGAGACGTAGTTTCGCTCTTGTTGCCCAGGCTGGGTTGCAATGGAATGATCTCGGCTCAGCACAACCTCTGCCTCCTGAGTTCATGCGATTCTCCTGCCTCAGCCTCCCGAGTAGCTGGGATTACAGGCATGTACCACCACCCTGGCTAATTTCGTATTTTTAGTAGAGAAGGGGTTTCTCCACGTTGGTCAGGCTTTTCTTAGACTCCTGACCTCCCAAAAGTGCTGGGATTACAGACATGAGCCACCACGCCCACTCCAGAGTTTTTGAGCTCTTAGAATGAAGGGGTGGACCCTTAACATAGCTGGAAATCATGGGAAGGCTAGTGACTTGTGTGAATCTAGAAGAAAAGTGGTACTAGTAAGTGGAGTGATATGAAGCCTTTATAAAGAAAATCTAGAAACAGGAAATGTAATATCTTTAGAGTATTATTTTGGAGTTTTCCGGTATCTAAGAGGCAGATTAAGGACATGGAAGTGAGATAGTTTTCGGAGACCAGACTTTGTTCTGAAATCAGACTACTAAAGTATATAAGAGACAAATGTGCATTTTTTACTTTGGTAATTAGAGAATGAAGATCTTGTATATTCTAAAAAGTTCTCTGTTTTTCCTGTAATGTTAATTGCAGGAGAGATGTCTAGGGCTGTGAGGTTTGCTTTATCATTAGCTACTTTTATCAAGAATAATAGGGCATTTGGAAAGAGTTTTGGCTTTTCTTCCCTGAAATCAAAATAGAACTATTTAGAAAGCTTTTATTGTTGCTTATAAATGGAAGGAGTATTTGTCACTTCCAAATGACAGGAAGAACCATAGAGCACTTCTACAGTTTGATTTCTATCTCTGAAGTGTCCTGTTCCTGTGAAGGAGCTATAGTGGTTGACAGCCTGGTTCCTAGAACCATGACTGTGATCATGTGAAGAGAGGACTTCACATGATCCTGAGCTGAGGTCATGCCACTGCACTCCAGCCTGAGTGACAGAGCAAGGCTCTGTCTCAAAAAAAAAAAAAAAAAAAAAAAAAAAGAATGAAACTAAACAAGGAGATTAGATGCCACTTGCCATGCAGAAAGCTAGGGGAATAGTGTTCCAGTTACAGGAAGCTTTTAGGCAGTGCTGAGCTTGATGAGTTCAAAGAATCAAAAGAGGCCAGGCACGGTGGCTCACGCTTATAATCACAGCACTTTGGGAGGCCAAGATGGGCAGATAACTTGAGGCCAGGAGTTCGAGACCAGCCTGGCCAATACAATGAAACCCTGTCTCTGCTGAAAATACAAAAATTAGCCAGACGTGGTGGCATACAACTGTAATCCCAGCTACCTGGGAGGTTGAGGCTGGAGAATCGCTTGAACTTGAGAGGCAGAGGTTACAGTGAGCCGAGATCACACCACTGCACTCCAGCCTGGGGAGCAGATCCAGACTCTGTCTCGCAAAAAAAAAAAAAAAAAAGAAGAAGAAGATTCAAAAGAAGGCCATTGTGGCTGGAACATACTGAGGGAGGAGGAGGGTAGCCTAAAATGAGATTGTTGAGTTGAGCAGAGACCCCCCCCTTATGAATCATGTTAAAAAGTTTAATTTTATTCTAAGTATTTTGGGAAATAATTGAAAGATTTTAAACTGGGAATAACATGTCTGTCTTATTTGTTTGTCTGTTTGTTTTTTTAGACGGAGTCTCGCTCTATTGCCCAGGCTGGAGTACAGTGGCACAATTTCAGCTCACTGCAACATCCGCTTCCTGGGTTCAAATGATTTTCCTGCCTCAGTCTCCTGAGTAGCTGGGAGCACAGGCACGCGCCACCATGCCCAGCTAATTTTTGTACTTTTAGTAGAGATGGGGTTTCACCATGTTAGCCAGGATGGTCTCTGTCTCTTGACCTCGTGATCTGCCCACCTTAGCCTCCCAAAGTGCTGGGATTACAGGTGGTGTGAGCCATCACTCCTGGCCAGATGTCTGTTTTATTCTTTTAAAAAGATGGTTCTTTCTTCAGTGTGCAGAGCAGATTGGAAAGTACTAAAAGGGAAACAGGACACGACTTAAGAGCGAAGATACTCAGGCTGGGCACGGTGGCTCAGGCCTGTAATTCCAGTACTTTGGGAGGCTGAGGCAGGCAGGTCACTTGAGGTCAGGAGTTCAAGACTAGCCTGGTCAACATGGCGAAACCATGTCTGTACTAAAAATACAAAAGTTAACTGGGTGTGGTGACGGGCACCTGTAATCCCAGCCACTCTGGAGGCTGAAGTGGGAGAATCACTTGAACCCAGGAGGCAGAGGTTGCAGTGAGCCAAGATTGCGCCACACTCCAGTCTGGGTGACAGAGTGAGACTTTGTCTCCAAAAAAAAAAAAAAGAGGGAAGATATTCATTGCTCAGAGCCAGTGCTGGCTTGGGTTAAGGTAGCAACAGCGGCACAAGGAGTATGTAGATTTGGGAAATGTGTGTGTGTTTGGAGTACCAGGATTTGATGGTGGGAGGTGAAAGAGAAGTGTTCGGAATGACCCCTGGGTGTCTAGTATAAGCAACTGGTATGCCACCTCTCGAGGATGTGTGTGTGTGTCTGTATAAGTGAGAGAAAAAGCAAGTGAGAGACCATACATATGAGAATAAGTGAGTCTGGAATTCAGAAGACTGGCCTTGGATAGGGATATATATACATTTGGGGGGAGTTGGCATATAGGGATATTTAAAGCAATAGGAATGAGTAAGAGAAGGAGAGAGAAGAAAGAAGAAGGCCTAGCACTGTGATTTCATTTTGCTATTGACTCTTTTTTTGAATTTAATTTTAGATATTAGAATAGATTTAAGATTAGTTTTCCAAAATCAATCTCATTTGCATTCAGCATTCAGATAAACTTATTTTTTTTTGATACAGGGTCTTATTGTGTCACCCACACTGTAGTGCAGCAGCACAGTCATAGCTCACCACAACCTCTACCTCCCAGGTTCAAGCGATCCCTTCTCAGCCTCCCAAGAAGCTGGGACTACCGGTGTGCACCACTATGCCTGGCTAATTTATACATTTTTGTAGAGACAAGGTCTCACTATGTCGCCCAAGCTGGTCTCAAACTCCTGAGCTCAAGCAGTCCTCCCGCCTCAGCCTTCCAAAGTGTTAGGATTATAGGTGTGAGCCGCTGTACCTGACCAGATAAATTTTCTTGATGGGAGAGAAAGGGATGGAGTTGCAGCTTTCTTGGAGGTAGGGGATGAAGGAGTAGAGGGGGACTCAGGGATTTATGTGGTCTCCAGTTTACTTCATTTCTGGAGTAGTTTACGGTGTGCCCGTTATGAATGTGTCTCATTCTTCATGTGTGTAGTGGAGAAAAAAGGTTGAGTTTCTGATCCTCAAGGTAAAGTTGATATTAATAGTTATCTAAAGTTTTCCACATTCTGGCCCCGTCTGCCTGTTTACATATCCACATTCATACCACTCCCCTCTAACCTCCATGCATGCTGTTTTCTATCATCATGGTCCTAAACCTAGAATTTCCTTTTTCATTTAACACATATTTTAGGTCTCTGTTTTAGTCAGAGCTTTCCCTAGTTCCCCAAGAAAACTCTGTGTTGTTCCTGTTTCCAGTGTTCATTGCTTATAGCATTATTTTATTAAATTTGCTGTTTCTTGGTTTGACTGTCTCCTCAA
This sequence comes from Sapajus apella, assembly GCF_009761245.1. Taxonomy (NCBI): domain Eukaryota; kingdom Metazoa; phylum Chordata; class Mammalia; order Primates; family Cebidae; genus Sapajus; species Sapajus apella. The sequence continues at coordinate 984,532 of NW_022437127.1, read as the reverse complement.
TCTTTTTGACATGAGGGACTTTTTAAATCTTTTTTTTTTTAAGAAAGCACTTGAGGGCCAGGCATGGTGGCTTATGCCTGTAATCCCAGCACTTTGGGGGATCACTTGAGGACAGGAGTTTGAGGCTGCCGTGAGCCATGATTGTGTCACTGCACTCCAGTCTAGGTGACAGAATGAGACCCCATCTCGTTAGGGGGAAAAAAAGCATTTGAGTGTTTGAATTCCCATCCTATCTTTGTTTGAAGAGCCAAATAGAGCTAACATCATCTTCAGATAGAACAAAATGTAGGGTTCAGAGAGTATAAGGGATAAGAAAATAGTTGAACTGGGCACAGTGTCTCATGCCTATAATTCCAGCACTTTGGGAGGCCAAGGCGGGCAGATTGTGTGAGCTCAGTTCTTCAAGACCAGCCTGGGCAATGTGGTGAGATCCCGTCTCTACTACAAATACAGATAACTGGGCACGGTGTGTGCCTGTGGTCCCAGCTGAGGCCGGGAGGATTGCCTGAGCTCCGGAGGTCAAGGCTGCAGTGAGCCAAAATTTTGCAACTGCATTCCAGCCTGGGTGACAGAGTGAGACCCTGTCTCAAAAAAAAAAAAAAAAAAAGAAAAAGAAAAAATGGTTGAAAATGTCTTTCCCATGCCTTTGGAGTCCAGGATGAGGTTAAAAAGAAATAGAAAATGTGTTTCCCATATCTATTTTAATAGCTAGTTAAAATATACTTTAAAAAATTACTATAAGGCAGTCTTTAAAGTATATTCTTATCCTCAAAGCTTGATATTACTTAAAAGAAAGATTTATTACTGAAGGAAATAGAAATTGACTTACTGGAATTGTTTTGGTTATTTGAATTGTTATTTGTGTAGGGCATTTGAGAATGTTAGGTTTTATTTGGAACCATTGATAAACAGAAGATAGATTAGAAATATCGTACTGCCTCATTGTGATTTTCTAGTCTACAGATTTATTTATGCTGTTATTTAGTTTGTGTCTCTTGTATGCACATAGTAAAAAGCAGCAGTTTCTTTTTTTTTAACTTTTAAAAAATTTTTATTTTATTTATTTATTTATTTTTTCCATTTTTCTTCTAATATCCTTGAATTAAACTTTTTTTTGAGACAGAGTCTCGGTCTGTTGCCCAGTCTGGAGGGCAGCGGCACTGTCTGGTCTCACTGCAACCTCTCCCTCCCAGGTTCAAGGGATTCTCTTGCCACAGCCTCCGGAATAGCTGGGACTACAGGTGTACACCACCATACCCCAGTTAATTTTACATTTTTAGTAGAGATGGAGTTTCACCATGTGGCCAGGCTGGTCTTGAACTCCTGACCTCAAATGATCTGCTTACCTTAGCCTCCCAAAGTGTTGGGATTACAGGCATGAGCCACTGTGCCCAGCCTAAAAGTAGCAGTTTCTATACCCGTCAGTATTATATATTTTACTGCTTTGATATGTCTATAGTGGAGCTTTTTAAAATTAGATTTGAAGAAAAAAATTCGATGATAGATTCATTCTAGTTAAAAAATAACCTAAATTTTAGGCCGAGTTCAGTGGCTCATGCCTGTAATCCCAGCACTTTAGGAGGCTGAGGCAGATGGATCACCTGAGGTCAGGAGTTCAAGACCAGCCTGGCCAATATGGTAAGACCCTGTCTCTATTAAAAATACAAAATTAATTGGGCATGGTGGCAGGCACCTGTAATCCCAGCTACTTGGGAGGCTGAGGCAGGAGAATTGCTTGAACCCAGGAGGCAGAAGTTGCATTGAGCCAATGAAATTCTGTCTCAAAAAAAAAAATAATAATAATAATAAGTAACCTAAATTTTAAAGAAAAACATCTGACACTCCCCCTTTCAGCTCTCAGTGGGAACCGCTTAGGTAAATATGAAGCAATTCTGCAAATATCTTATGGAATTCTATATTTACCAGAGTATAATAGAAAAAACTAGGCTGGGACCAGGAGTCGTGGCTCATGCTTGTAATCCCAGCACTTTGGGAGGCCGAGGCGGGTGGATCACCTGAGGTCAGGAGTTTGAGACACGCTTGACCAACATGGTGAAACCCCGTCTCTGCTAAAAATACAAAACTTAGCCGGGCGTGGTGGCGGATGCTTGTAATCCCAGCTACTCGGGAGGCTGCGGCAGGAGTGAACTCAGGAGGCAGAGTTTGCAGTGAGCTGAGATCACACCATTGTGCTCCAGCCTAGGCAAGAAGAGCTAAACTCTGTCTCAAAAGAAAAAGAAAAAACTAAGCTGGGCTCAGTGGCTCATGCCTGTAATTCCAGCACTTTGGGAGACTGAGGCAGGAAGATTGCTTCAGTTCAGGAGTTTGAGATCAGCTTGGGCAACATAGCAAGACCTCATCTCTACTAAAAATAGAAAGAATTAGCCAGGTTTGTTGGCATGTGCCTGTGGTTCTAGCCACTCAGAAGCCTGAGGCGGGAGGATCACTTGAGCCTGGGAGATTGAGGCTGTAGTGAGCTATGATCACACCACTGCAGTCCAGCCTGAGTGACAGAGTGAGACCCTGTATCACAAAAAACAAGCAAAAGAAACTACTTAGGAGTCATCTAGAGTCAGCAACTACATACAGCATTTCAGAGCCTCAGTGTATACTGCATGTTACTCTGAAACAACACATGTCACTTAACTTTCTAATGAAAAACTTTTATTTCTTTTCTCCTTTTTTTATAGGAATACATTTGTCCCAGATGTGAATCAGGCTTTATTGAAGAAGTGACAGATGATTCCAGGTATTGTATAAGTTCATGAATAACTCAGACATTCTATTATCAAAACTATTTTCTCTCAGCATTGAATGAGTACATTGAATTTGTTTTTTAACTTATACTCTCTACAGAGAGAGAAAGAGAGTCAGTGAATGCATGAGCTTGCACAAGAGAGGGCAGAAAAATGGGAGAGGAAAAAGAAAAACGGGAAAATTTGGAAAGTGATGTGATAGTGGATGTGATGATGTACCCTGCTCCTGATTGTGTGTGGCATTCCTTGGAAACATCTGTGTGCATGTCAGAGTAAATGCGGTTAGTTGTCATTTATTATCTGAGACCGGGGGCTTCTCTTAGATTATTATTTGGTTTTTAGTGACCACTCTGCTGCCTGAAGGTAAACTGCTGTTACACCTCTTTGTTGAATTAGGGAGTGACTTCTGACAAAGATATCTAATCAGGTAAACAGGCTGTTGTAGCCAGGGAAACCGATTGTTACTCTGCTTTGAGGAAGCCTTGGGTCTCTTGTTCTTACTAAGATTATTCGGTAGATGCAGTGAGTCACACCTGTAATCCCAGCACTTCGGGAGGCTGAGATGGGTGGATAACCTGAGGTCAGGACTTTGAAACCAGCCTGATCAACATGGTGAAACCTTGTCTCCACTAAAAATACAAAAATTAGCTGGGCATGTTGGTGGGTCCCTATAATCCCAGCTACTTGGGAGACTGAGGCAGGAGAATCACTTGAAACAGGGAGGCGGAGGTTGCAGTGAGCTGAGACTGTGCCGTTGCACTCCAGCCAGGGTGTTGAGAGCGAAACTGACTCAAAAAAAAAAAAAAAAGAAAAGATTATTGCTGTCAAACTTAGGCCATCTTTCCAGTGTAATATTAACATACAGGTTTGTAGTGCTTGGAATTTGTTCTTATTGGCCTCAGTAGAGGTATATTAGCTGATAGAAAGGGAAAATATTTCTGAAAGTGACTATTATATATTCCTCTTTATGTGAAAAAAACTATAAAATCTTTTTTCTTTTCTTTTCATTCATTCCTTTTTTTTTTTTGAGACAGTCTTGCTCTGTTACCCAGGCTGGAGTGCAGTGGTACAATCTTGGCTCACTGCAACCTCTGCCTCCCAGGCCTCAGCCTCCTGAGTAGCTGGAACTACAGACATGCGCCACCATCTCCTGCTAATTTTTGGTATTTTCAGTAGAGACGGGGTTTTGCCATGTTAGCCAGGCTGGTCTTGAACTCCTGGCCTCAAGTGACCCACCTGCCTTGGCCTCCCAAAATGCTGGGATTACAGGCGTGAGCCACTGCGCCCAATCTAAAACGTTAACACATTTTAGAATAGTGTTGATAGGATGGCCTCTTGGCTAAACACAATGACACATTTGTTCTTTTGGGGCTGTTTGGAAATGTTAATACATTTTAGAATAGCATTGATAGGATGGCCTCTTGGCTAATCACAGTGGCACATTTGTTCTTTTGGGACTGTTTGGTTAAGCATTGGTATGAAAATTCAAGAAGTACTGACTGGTCAAAAAGAATTTGCAATCTGAAGCATCTTAATCTTGGAGTGACTTTGGGGATTTTAATAGCAGTAGGTAATTCCTTTACTGTTGCTATTGGCAGAATCTAAAGTTGAAGGTTCCTTCCACAACCAGGAAAAACTACACATTTTACAGTATGTACTATTAGTTTTACTTTACTAATGATTGATGATTATATGTGTAAATAAGCTGGAGCTTCTGGGGCAGTATGTGACATGGGATCTATTTTGATACAAACACTTAACTGTTAGTGTAATCATTTTGGTTTTAAATAGCACAATACCGGCACTAACCCTGTAAGATTAGCATGACTGCAAAATTAGCGGTTTTGTGTGGATGGCATGCTGACTTGGGATAGCTTTTTTGTTTGTGCTATGATAATTGCATCAAATACTTATTTCAGGCACTTATGCTCTGCATGTGCTAAATAAAGGATATATTGGTTGTGGGAGAACAATTAATGGGGCTTAGTTTTCAAGTAGTAACTGGTTTCTTTAGGCGGATAGTACTTTTATGCAAATAAGTTATAAATGAGAATGATTAACTGCAGGATGAATCTTTGTCTAGCAGGGAACTATGGATTCTGTTCTTAATTCTTTTATTTGTCTTTGTAGATCAAAGGTTGTCTTATTTAGGTGCTCTTGGTAGTAATTTACTCAAATACAAAGACTGTTTTGAAAGAGATCCGTGTTTTAAATGAAAGAAGAAATCTTTTTCTTAGAATCCTTGTCTTATAGGCAATATATTTCTTTCTATAAAGTTCATAAACATTTGCTGATTTAAATACTTAGCAGTTGCAGTGGTAAGTAGTGGAAGGGTTAAAGTCAGTAAAAGGAAATTTTTGCATGTAAATATTGGATAATGGGGTCCATCTGCTCTTAAACTTCCAGATAGAGGAGTACCTTAATACTTTTTCTTAAGCTTTGTAGCATTTCTCAGAGCAACATGATGGTTTTTATTGTCCCTTCTCTGTGATAGGCTCTATTACTCTTAAAATGCACAGGAATTTTAAGGAAAGGGAACAGTGAGGTTCTGCTCTCTCTTTCAGGGAGAGCAGAACCCCAAAAGATAAGAGTTGTGGTTTCATTTACCAAGGATATTTGAATCCCTGAAACTGTGTAGCAAAGGCAGGAAGAATCTTGGAAGCCTGTCTGGGCTTGAGCAATTAAGTGGATACATAGCCACTCAACTTTGTTTTTTATGATATATGGTAGTTCAATTGGCTGTTTATTTAGCATAGATGTACAAGTATTTTTGGGCTTGTTACACATTTGGAGTGATTTTTACAAAAGCAGTTTTCTGAAATAAATACAGGTATTAAATGGTTTCTAATCAAGGAATAAGGCTTGAGAATGATTACATAAAGAATATAATTAGCTTTGCTTTTTCACTTTTGGTTTCAGACTGACTAGGGTGTGTTTGTTTCCTTAGTGAGCACAACACAATGCCTGGACTGGTACTGTAATCCTACAAATGAAAACTATTTGTAGTAGTTTGTGAACTTATCATCAGGGTGTTTGTATGTATGTTTGTGTCCTTAAGTGCGTCTCTTGAAGTAAAAGTGATATCCAGCAGTTCCTGTGATTCTTTCCCTCCCTCTTCCCTGATGTGTTAGCTTCTTGTCTTTGTTCTTTACAAATTTCATGGGGACAATGGGATTTAATATTTCTCTCCACTCTTCAAGGTCTTTGGGAAGAGGTAGTTATTTTATCATTTTCACATGTGATACTAATTCAGCAACTTTTGAGTATCAATATAGGATATGACATTGCAGGTTTTTTTAAAGGTGATAGTGCTGTGTAATATCTGACAATTAATAATCACTCTACATGTATTTGAGGCATTAATAAATTGCAGTCTTTGCCTAATGAATTTATATTGATGATAGGAGGGAAATGGGTTGAAATGGATGAGGCAAATCCTAGATACTCATAATACCAGGTAGGTTTTAGAATCAAAGTGAGAGTGCAGAGGGGTTTAGAGGAGTCTTATTTGGTTGGAGAGTTCAGAAAGGCTTAATGAAGGAGGTAGCATTTGAGATGGGTCCTGAAGGGTGGGTGGAGGGAGAAATGTTTTAAATACAGTACCAGGCCTCTTAGGTTACTACATTTGATCATTCTTAAGAAATATTGACTATTGTAGCCTCAGATGTTGTGTTCATCTGGTGGTTGAACGGTTTTTTAGTGAAACCTTTGGTTTTGTTAGTGACTTTGAGGATAAATGTTTTCCTTTTGATAGGTCAAATTTGAATTGCATTGCCGGCTGTGGCAATTGCATTGCCTTCTTCCTTCTCAATGGTGGCTTCTCTCTCCAATTTTTCACTGGATTTAGCTTTGATTCCCTTGGAAACCACTTGATTTTGTGGTTTATGTTACTTTTCGTAGATTAGTTCACATGCCAGTTCTTCATAATTTTCTTTATAGGTGTTGTGTTGGGATGAGTTATTTTTCCTTATTGGGCTTTGTTCTCATTATGCCATTCTATATTTAGCTTCTGGGATGGAAGCTTGTTGCTGGGGGTAGAATCACCACTCATTCCTCTTCTCTTTAGTTTCTTAGGTGGTGGCAGCAGTCGGATAGACAATAGCACAACAACACATTTTGCAGAGGTAAGTTTTCCTTTAGCTATAGGAATTCTTTAAGAAGTGAGTGGGTGTTAAAATCATGGCAGAACTAACTTTCCAGTGTGGCAAAACCTCAGAGTTTAACTGAATGTATAAGAAAATGTGGGCCAGAGTAACCCTTGTGGAAGATTTGTCTTTTCAGTAGCTGGGGCTTGAGCATGTTACCTTTGATAAACCCTTGATTAGGAGAAAGTAATAGCTTCAAACTGTATTCTCTTAAACTGGTAGTATTTTTTTTTTTTTTTTTTGAGACGGAGTTTCGCTCTTGTTACCCAGGCTGGAGTGCAATGGCACAATCTCGGCTCACTGCAACCTCCGCCTCCTGGGTTCAGGCAATTCTCCTGCCTCAGCCTCCTGAGTAGCTGGGATTACAGGCACGCGCCACCATGCCCAGCTAATTTTTTTGTAGTTTTAGTAGAGACGGGGTTTCACCGTGTTGACCAGGATGGTCTCGATCTCTTGACCTCGTGATCCACCCGCCTCAGCCTCCCAAAGTGCTGGGATTACAGGTGTGAGCCACCGCGCCCGGCCCACTGGTAGTATTTTTAATTCTTGTCTTCTGCTGTGTTACTGTGTATATAGTATGAGAATTAAAAGCTTGTGCTGTTTTGAAATAACAGTGTTGCAGACTCTGCTGTAGTGGTATGACAACAGGTGTAAAGTGCAGGCCAGGATTAGTTGTCGAAGTCACAATGGAATAGTCTTCAACCTGGTACAGAGGTACTGGTTTCTAGGGCTTACCTCTAATCAACACAGTAGTTTGGTGTAGATTAAGGATATTTACTTGCCTTTCAGATCCCAAGATGGAATCTGTAAATAATTTCTATGTCTTCTTATAATGTGGCATCCATATTTTTTGGAAAAAAACAAAAAACTGTGATTTGCCAATAGGGTATTAGTCTTCATTCTTGAATGCCATTTTATATTAAATACAGAGTAATTTTCTTTTTTTTGCTTTATTCATTGACTCAAAGTCACTTTAGTTGTCTTTTTTTTTTAAGAAAAGAAACCATTGTAACCATTTTTAAGTGTATAATTCAGTGGCATTAATACTCTTTGTTTTTAAACATTTAGAGACTACAGCCCAGAAGGTACAAACCAGCCAGCTTGCAAAAAACACTGATGTTTTCCTTTTGCTTGTTTGTATGTGACCCTCTGTTGCCATACAACTTGTTCAGCTCTAGAAAGCTGACAGATGCTAAAAGGGAAAAGTAAGTTAAATCCCATAATCAGGATTTATTTGTTTTAGGATCACATTAGCCTTTTCCAGAGATAGCTGAAGTACCTAGATAGCTAGCATAATATTTCACTGTTTTGTATGCAAATTGAAATTGTACTAGTAGTATATTTGAAAAGTGCTATTTCATAAGAAGCCTGTAAAACCCTAAGCTTCTCTCCCTTATTATTTGAGAAATTATTTTAAGACCTATAGCCCCCACATTTTGATGTGATTAGATTTATCAACATTGTCTGGGTAATGGTCCTGTTCTACTTAGGGTGGTTTTTCTGCTTATGGTCTGTGCTACTTCTTAATATCCAGTATTAAGAATTTTGGTTAACTCTGAACTGCCTTGGTAGATGGGTTGATTAGAGTGATTCCGGACAGATCATGCTTTGAACTTCCATTTTTATTTTCCCATTTTGATGGGTTGAAAAACATTTAAAATGTATCCCGGGCTGGGCGCGGTGACTCATGCCTGTAATCTCAACACTTTGGGAGGCTGAGGTGGGTAGATCACCTAAGGTCGGGAGTTCAAGACCAAGCCGGCCAACATGGTGAAACCCCATCTCTACTAAAAATACAATAAATTAGCTGGACGTAGTGGCATCTGCCTGTAATCCCAGCTACTTGGAAGGCTGAGACATGATAATCGCTTGAACCCAGGAGGTAGAGGTTACAGTGAGTCAAGATCACGCCACTGCACTCCAGCCTGGGTGACAGAGCAAGACTCCATCTCAAAATAATAATAACAATAATAAAATGTACTCTGTTTGCCAGTCCTGGAAGACTTTATGATTTTGGTATCCTTTCCCCTTGTGTGTGCTCTTTGTGATAACACAGATTGTCACTTGCTGATTATGCATATGCAGAGAAAGAAATTTAATTTAGTTTTCCTTTAGTGTTCTCTTTTAGGTAATGGAAATAGATGGGTCTGCCAATTTTGTAGATATGACTCACCAGGAAGAGATGCATTAAGTAAGAAGAAAAATAAATATATGTAGTCAGTTTCCTAACTTTAGTAATGCTAAATGTCACACTGATGGCATGAGTTATCCTTCAGGTGTTAAAGTAATTTTGCTGATTCATAGCCTGTGACTTCACATTCTAGATGTTGCCAGGGATTTTTGAAGAACTAAGAGAGAGAGAGAGAGAGAGAGAGAGAGAGAGAGTGAGTGTGTGTGTGTGTGTGTGTGTGTGTGTGTGTGTGTGTGTGTATGTGTGTATGTATGTGTGTGTGTGTTTTAAGAGGTGGGGTCTTACTGTGTTGCGCAGGCTGGACTTGGACTCCTGAGCTTAAGTGATCCTCCTACCTCAGGCTCCCTGTAGCTGGGATTACGGGCAGGTGCACTGTGCCTGCTAGAAGTATGTATTGAGTGTTTCATACACAGCACTCTGCTAGAAATAGGGGCAGGAAGTAAATGTCATAGTTGCCTTGCCTGAAGGGAACTTAAAATTTAGTTGTGGAGCAAGTGCAAACACATAATAGAACAAATAAGAAAACCAAGAAGACTGGGTGCAGTAGCTCACGCCTGTAATCCCAGCACTTTGGGAGACTGAGGGGGGTGGATCACCTGAAGTCAGGAGTTCCAGGCCAGCCTGGCCAGCATGGTGAAACCCTGTCTCTACTAAAAAATACAAAAAATTAGCTGAGTGTGGTGATGGGCACCTGTAATCCCAGCTATTCAGGAGGCTGAGGCAGGAGGATTGCTTGAACCCAGGAGGCAGAGGTTCCAGTGAGCCAAGATTGCAGCACTGTACGCCAGCCTGGGCAACAAGAGCAAAACTCCATCTCAAAAAAAAAAAAAAAAAAAAGGTAAACAAAAAAGTGTACAGAGCATAATAAATTTATTGTGGGGTATATGTAACAAGTATAGTAGAAGGAAGAGAGAAGGTGGACCACAGTCTTGAGGAGAGGTCATATAACAGTGACTAAGAACAGCCCCTGGACCCAGGTTGCCTGAGCTCAAATTCTGTATCTGCCACTTACTGGCTGTATAACCTGCTCCCAGTGCCTCTCTTGTTTCCTTGTCTGGAAATTGGGGGAAATAATCATACTTTCCTCACAGGAATGTTGTGAGTATTAAGTGAGTTAGTAGATGGTAGGTATGTGAGTGTTTGATACATTATAGCCATTATTAAGACTTCATAGAGAAGGTGAAACTTGCACTAGAGCCTTGAAGAGTAGGTGGAATTTAGATAAGCAAAGATGTGAAAATTATCTCAAAATAATATTCATAAGCTTTAAGGTTTTATGCTCATGTCCCTGAAGAAAAAACTTAGAAATAAAATCATATATAGAAACTAAAGTTATTTTTCTTTTTCCTATTTTAGTTGGTAATTTCAGCAAAGACTTATGCTCAGTTTTGCTTTGTTTTTCTTTAGCCAGAGCTGCTTGTACAGTGAAGTGGTTATATTCTATAAGTAACATTTACTGATAGCTGAATTCTGAAAATACTGGCTTATAGAAGAGGCTTATTTCAAGAAAATTTCTGACAAAATCAGTATTGACTTTAAAAAAAAAATGAGACTGGGGTGAGAGATAAGAGACTAATGGGTTAGAGAGAACTTAGGGGAGGGTTGCCAGTTAAAGGGGAGCAATGTTTGAATAATGCGTGAGGGCCAGTGGAGAGTGAATCTGAAAATGTTGCTAGCAGTTTGTAGAGAAGACCTTGCTATACTAAGCTTCCTGATGATAATCTGGAAAGTGGGCCCCATAGCTACCTGAAGGTTTCATTGATTACTTGCAAACTTCTGACTGACCTGGTGCCAGTGAGTCATCTGATTGTAGAGTCTCAGCTTACCCGAACGGATGACTTCCGTTCGAGAGTGGCTCTGGCTGCTGCCTCAGATTAGGAGACAATAAGATACATGGCTTTCTGGAGAAAAGAGCTCCCAGGTATGCACAGGAGGGCAAGGTGCTCTGAGTTGTCTGATTTATATTTATTTAAATAAAACTTATTTTTGTTATATAAGCAGCATTATAGTGCCAGTAAAAAAAAATTTAAAAATATTTCCTAGACATTAAAAAAAAATTTTAAATATATATCTTGAGTTTCACTATTCTGAGAGCTCCCTTTTTCCATACATATCCTTTCAGATTTTTTCCTAAGGCATAGATTCTGAAAAATAACAAACTTAAGCTTTCTTTCTTTCTGTCTTTCTTGAGATGGAGTCTCACTCTGTTGACCAGGCTGGACTGCAGTCGCGCGATCTCAGCTTACTGCTAACCTCCACCTCCTGGGTTTAAGCAATTCTGTTACCTCAGCCTCCCGAGTAGCTGGGATTACAGGCACCTGCCACCATGCCCAGCTAATTTTTGTATTTTTAGTAGAGATGGGGTTTCACCACATTGACCAGGCTGGTCTGGAACTCCTGACCTTCCACCCCGCTCATCCTCCCAGAGTGCTGGGATTACAGGCGTGAGCCACCTTGTTCGGCCCTAAGCTTTTTTTTTTTTCTTTGAGACGGAGTTTCACTCATGTTACCCATGCTGGAATGCAATGGCGCGATCTCGGCTCACCGCAACCTCCGCCTCCTGGGTTCAGGCAATTCTCCTGCCTCAGCCTCCTGAGTAGCTGGGATTACAGGCACGCACCACCATGCCCAGCTAATTTTTTGTATTTTTAGTAGAGACGGGGTTTCACCATGATGGCCAGGATGGTCTCGATCTCTTGACCTCGTGATCCACCTGCCTCGGCCTCCCAAAGTGCTGGGATTACAGGCTTGAGCCACCGCGCCCGGCCGGCCCTAAGCTTTTTTAAAAATGAGAAATAATCAGCTGGGCGCAGTGGCTCACACTTGTAATCCCAGCACTTTGGGAGGCCGACGCTGGTGGATCATGAGGTCAGGAGATCGAGACCATCCTGGCCAGCATGGTGAAATCCTGTCTCTACTAAAAATATTTAAAAAAAAAAAAAAAATTAGATGGGTGTGATCGCACATGCCTGTAGTTGTAGCTATTCGGGAGGCTGAAGCAGGAGAACTGCTTGAACCTAGGAGGCGGAGACTGCAGTAAGCCAAGATCAAGCCACTGCACTACAGCCGAGCAACAGTGCAAGACTCCGTCTCAAAAAAATAAATAAATAAAATAAAAATTAAAATGAGAAATATCGACTGGGCGCATGAATTACTTGGGGTCAGGAGTTCTAGACCAGCCTGGCCAACATAGTAAAACCCTATCTCTACAAAAAATACAAAAATTAGCCTGGCTTGGTGATGGGTGCCTGTAATCCCAGCTACTCGGGAGGTTGAAGCAGGAGGATCACTTGAAACCGGGAGGTGGAGGTTGCAGTGAGCTGAGATCCGACCACTGCACTCCAGCCTGAGAGACAGAGAAAGACTTTGTCTCAGGAAAAAAAAAAAAAAAAAAAAAGAAATGTCCCATATTCTCATTACTCCATTATAGCTTTATGTATTTTTTTTAGCATAATACTTCTCATTTCTCATCTGCATACCTCATAACTGTTTAGAGTTGCTGTCATAAGAGTGTATCTATTGTATTTCTGCTTCTAAAAATTTACTTGGTATTATTAATCTTTTACTTGTTTCTCTATAGTTATTAGAATTATAGCTGAACGTGGTGGCTCATGCCTGTAATCCTAGCACTTTGGGAGGGATGAGGGAGGCGGATCACTAGAGCCCAGTTCAAGACCAGACTGGGCAACATGGTAAAACCCCATCTCTACAAAAATAAAAACAAAAAAAATTAGCTGGGTGTGATGGCATATGCCTGTAGTCCCAGCTACTCGAGAGGCTGAGGTGGGAGAATCGCTTGAGCCTGGCAGGCGGAGGTTGCAGTGAGCTGAGATCGTGCCACTGCACTCTAGCCTGGGTGTCAGAGCAAGAGACCCTGTCTCAAAAAAAAATTATATTCTTTAATGGCTACATTATATTTGTTAAACTGTTATCCTGTATTAGGCATGTCATGGTTGATCATTGATCATACTTCCTCTAGCTGAGTCTAGAACATACTGAGAAATAAAGCATAGAACACCAGACAGATAGATATAAAAATTTACTTTGCCAGGCACGGTGGCTCACACCTATAATCCCAGCACTTTGGGAGGCCAAGGCGGGTGGATCACCTGAGGTCTGGCGTTCGAGACCAACCTGACCAACATGGAGAAACCCCATTCCTACTAAAAATACAAAATTTACTGTGCATGGTGGTGCATGCCTGTAATCCCAGCTACTCAGGAGGCTGAGACAGGAGAGGGAGGCGGGGGTTGAGGAGAGCTGAGATCATACCATTGCACTCCAGCCTGGGCAACAAGAGCGAAACTCCGTCTCAAAAAATATATATAATTTATATTCAGCTGAATTGGAGCACAAAGTTGAACTGTGGCCTGATGGACATCCTAAGTTTATACAGGATGACCTACCTGAGAATTAGAGGCTGCAGAGCTGGCATACATAATCAGAACCACTTATTTTGCATTTGTGCAACTTCCTAATACATGAACTCCACTCACTGGAGAAATGTAAAATCAGTAGAGATTAGACTTTTGCCCTTCACTAATTAGCTACATCATTCCTCTGGTGAAGAGTACATACGTATGATGCCCTTTATATAAAATTCTAGAGAATGCAAACCACAGAAAGACCTGGTTGCTTGAGATGGGGAGAGGCAGGAGGGAAGGATTACAAAGGCACACTAGGAAACATTTCGGGGTGATGAGTATCTTCCTTACTTTGATTTAATGTTTTCACAAGATCGCCTGTGAACTTTTTCGAGATTACATTTCTAAGGTTAATAATTATAAAATTATTTACCCTTAATCGACTCATCTTTATAGACTAATATTTCTTTTTTTTTTTTTTTTTTTTTTTTGAGATGGAGTCTGTCTTTCTCCATGTCGCCCAGGCTAGAGTGTAGTGGTACAATCTCAGCTCACTGCAACCTCCACCTCCTGTGTTCAAGCGATTCTCCTGGCTTGGCCTCCTGAGTAGCTTGAATTATAGGCACACACCACCACGCCCTGCTAATTTTTGTATTTTTAGTAGAGATGGGGTTTCACCATGTTGGTCAGGCTGGTTTGGACTCCTGACCTTGTGATCTACCTGCCTTGGCCTCCCAAAGTGCTGGGATTACAGGCTTGAGCCACCGCGCCCGGCCCCTAGACTAATACTTCTTAATTGAGATGTAATTTATGTACCGTGTAATTCACCCTGTTAAAGTGTACTAAAACCAACTCAGTGGTTTTAGTAAGTTCATAGAGTTGTACAACCATTACCACTGATTCTAGAACTTTTTCATCATCCACAAAAGAATCCCCGTGTACATTAGTAGTCACTACGTATTTCTGCATAGTTCTCAGCCCTAGGCAACCACCAATCTGTTTTCTGTCTCTATGGATTTGCCTATATAGAATATTTGTTATAAATGGAATCATGTACTATGTGAACCTTTGTGACCGACTCTTTTCTACTTAGCATATTGTTTTCAAGGTTCATCCATGTTGTGGCATGTATCAGTACTTCATTCCTTTTTATGGCTGCATAATCTTCCATTGTATGGATATTCCACATTTTGTTTATCCTTCATCAGTTGATGGACATTTAGGTTGTTTATACTTTTTGCCTGTTATGAATACTAACGCTGCCATGAATGTTTTTTTTACAAGTTTTTGTGTGATCACGTTTTTAATTTTCTTGGTTATATAACTAGGAATGAAATTGCTGGGTCATATGGTAACTGTTTAACTTTTTGAGGAACAGACCATAATATTTTAAGAAGTGCTGATGTGATCACGGTTAGTGCAGAGCAAGTTCTGTCTGCTAAATGGAAGATATTGTCCATCCTGTTTTTTATTTTGAACGTGTAAATAGTTTACCCCAAATATTTTCAGAAATATTGCCATTGTACTTCTATCCAGAGTACAGTTTTTCAAGGCAAAACTTGCCAAACTGTCTCTGTGATTCTTTTAGGCTGTTTTGGCAAAACTCTATGATAGTGTTCTGTATTAGTTTTTACTTATGTAAGCTGTGTCCTGAATACCCAGTTTTGTTGTATGAACTATTTTTTTTTCTTTTATGCTTATCTAAGTCTACTCAGACAAATGACCTAAAGTTATTTTTATCTTTAGCGTTGATTTGGTATAAATTTGTGAAGTGTGCTCTTCTATCCTGTGTTCCCTTTGGTCGGGGTACACTATTATTTTGAGATTAAAATAGGCCACAAATACATTAACTCTTACTATTAGTTGGCACTAATTTGCACTTTCTGTGCAAGTAGAAGAATGCCTCATGCTGATATCAAAGCTGTTTTCAGCTTGGATCCTTTAGAAATTATATATATTATTAGGTGTGGTAACAATTTATAGTCATCTAAAGTATGTAATTATCAAAGCAGATTATTGTGAACTTGCTGCTTGACTTCTTCCAGTCAGAATTTTAAATATTTCATTTTTATATTATAATGAAGCTAATAGTCACTTTGAGAGTCGTTTTCTGTGAGCAAATGGTGTGGAATTTTATATAGTAAAGGAATAATAGATTCCTTATAATTTACCTTAGTGAGTTAGATGATTGAAAACATGGAGTCTGCTTGTACTGTTTCACTTATTGAAGACAAGTATAGTTTTAGGTTTTTAAATGTCATGTTTACTTTGGAATTTTGGGTCAAGAGAATTATTGTGTTCTAGACCATTTTTCAGACTAGAAACCAGTGATCTCTAATAGATAAAGACTGCAACTAGAAAGTAAAGGGAAATCAGGCAGATACCATGGTAAGAAGTGTAAATGGCAGTTAAAATGAAAAGGTGTTTTACATCACCAGTATTTAGAGAAATCTTTATTATTATTATTATTTTTTCGAGATGGAGTCTCGCTCTGTCACCCAGGCTGGAGTGCAATGGCATGCTCTTGGCTCACTGCAACCTCCACCTCCTGGGTTCAAGCAATTCTCCTGCCTCAGCCTCCCAGGTAGCTGGGTTTACAGGTGCACGCCACCACGCCTGGCTAATTTTTGTATTTTTAAGTAGAGACGGGGTTTCACCATTTTGGTCAGGCCAGTATCGAATCCCTGACCTTGTGACCCGCCCACTTCAGCTTCCCAAAGTGTGGGGATTACAGGCGTGAGCCACCGTGCCGGGCTATTTTTTTTTTTTTTTTTTTTTTTTTTTGGTGGGGGAGATGGAGTTTCACTCTTATTGCCCAAGCTAGAGTGTAATAGTGCGATCTTGGCTCACTACAACCTCTGCCTCCCGAGTTCAAGCGGTCCTGCCTCAGCCTCCCAAGTAGCTGTGATTACAGGCATGGGCCACCACACCTGGCTAATTTCTTGTATTTTTACTAGAGACAGGGCTTTACTGTGTTAGTCAGCCTGGTCTTGAACTTCTGAAGTCGGGTAATCCACCCGCCCCGACCTCCCAGAGTGCTGGGATTACAGATGTGAGCCACTGCAGCTGGCCGAGAAATCTAATTGATATTTTTAGTATGAATATTACTTTTTGTTCTTCAGCTTCTATATTATAATTTTAAAAACTTTTTGAAAATGTTGGTCAGGCCGGGCATGGTGGCTCATGCCTGTAATTGCAGCACTCTGGTACCCTGAGGCAGGCAGATCACCTGAGATCAGGAGTTCAAGACCAGCCTGGTCAACATGGTAAAACCCCATCTGTACTGAAAATACAAAATTTAGCTGGGCGTGGTGGCAGGCGCCAGGAATCCCAGCTACTCTGGAGGCTGAGGCAGGAAAATGGCTTGAACCCAGGAGGCGGAGTGTGCAGTGAGCTAAGGTCATGCCACTGCCCTCTAGCCTAGGTGACAGAGTGAGACTCCTTTTCCCAAAAAGAAAAAAAAAAAGTTGATCAGATTAGGGTTGGATGTAAGCTTTTTTACTCTGGAGGAGTCTAAATTGGTACAGTAGAGCACCCACCCACCCTCCCCCCACAATCCTGCGTTCTCATGGTCTGCAAATAGGTGGATATACTACAAAAGATAATTTTTTTTATTTTTGTTTTTTGAGACAGAGTCTTGCTCTGTTGCCCAGGCTGGAGTGCAATGGAGTGATCTCAACTCACTGCAACCTCTTCTTCCTGGGTTTGCAACCTCAGCCTCCTAAGTAGCTGGGACTACAGGTGTATGCCACCACGCCCAGCTAATTTTTTTGTATTTTTAATAGAGACAAGATTTCACCATGTTGGCCAGGCTGGTCTCGAACTCCTGGCCTCAAGTGATCTGCCCACCTCAGCTTCCCAAAGTGCTGGGATTACAGGCATGAGCCACTGCACCCAGCTACAATAAGATATTTTAAAGTAGGACACAGAGGCTCATGGTTCAATTGCAGTACTTTGTGAGGCTGAGGCAGGAGGATTGCTTTAAGCCAGATGTTTGAGACCAGCCTTAGCAATAAAGTTAGACACCATCTCTAAAAAAAATTTTTTTTTTTTTTAAATTAGCTAAGTATGGTGGTACGTCCTTGTAGTCCTAGCTACTTGGGGGATTGAGGTGGGAGGATCACTTGAACCTAGGAGATTGAGGCTGCAGTGAACTGTGATTGCATTATTGCACTCCAGCCTGAGTGACAGAGTTGAGACCTTGTCTCAAAAAAAAAAAGACCACATTTACAAAACTTTTATTATTGTATATTGTTATAACTGTTCTATTTTATTATTAGATATTGTTGTTAATTTCTTGCTATGCCTAAGTTATAAATTCAGTTATAAGTTATAAATTAAACTTTTTGATAGCTATGTATGTATAGGAAAAAACATAGCATATAATTAGGGTTCGGTACAGCTGACTGTAACCTCCGCCTCATGAACTTGAGCTCAGGATCCTGGGTTCAAGCAGTCTTCCCCACTCAGCCTCCTGAGTAGCTGGAACTTAAAGTGCATGCTACCACACTCAGCTAATGGTTTAAATTTTTTATAGAGACAGGATCTCACTGTGTTGCCCAGACTAGTCTTGAACTCCTGGTCTCAAGGGATCCTCCTGCCTTGGCTTCCCAAAGTGCTAGGGTTACAGGCATGAGCTGTGTACACAAATTATTAGAATTATTAAGAGTTCAGCAAATTTTCTGCATGCTAAGGTTAATACACAAAAATCAGTTGCATTTCTGTCACCAGCCATTAACTATTAAAATATAGAATTAATAAAAGATACTAAGGCAGTTTAAACTCAGCGTGACTTAACAAGATATTTTAAATTTAAGAAATAAATGTGGCTGGGTGCAGAGGCTCATGCCTGTAATCCCAGCACTTTGGGAGGCTGAGGCAGGTGGATCACTTGAGGTCAGGAGTTCGATACCAGCCTGGCCAACGTGGTAAAACTCCATCTCTACTAAAAATATAAAATATTAGCCATGTGTGGTGGCACGCAACTGTAATCCCAGCTACTCGGGAGGCTGAGGTAGGAGAATCGCTTGAACCCGGGAGACGGAGGTTGCAGTGAGCCGAGATTGTGCCACTGCACTCCAGCCTGGATGACAGAGCGGGACTCTGTCTCAAAAAGAAAAAAAAAAAAAATATTTGGATTTCTTTTTTTTTCTTTTTTTTTTTTTCTTTTTTTTTTTTTTTAACTGCATTTTAAGTTCTGGGGTACATGTGAAGAACATGCAAGATTGTTGCATAGGTACACAGTGTGATTTGCTGTCTTCCTCCCCTTCACCTATATCTGGCATTTCTCCCCATGCTATCTCTCCCCACCCCCCTCATCCCTCCCCCATTTCCCCCCAACAGACCCAGTGTGTAGTGCTAAATATTTGGATTTCTAAATACCAAAAAAAAAAAAAAAAAGGAAAGAGAAGACATGAATGGCTGGTAAATATTACATGACAAGATGTTTAGCCTTATTAGTATCGGGGAAAGCAAACTAAAACCTCAGTGAAGGGTGACGTCAGCGAAAATGGCAGAGTAGGGACTTCTTGGGGTCATCCCTCCATAGAAACACCAAACAAGTTGACAAAAAAAGTCAGAATGAAGCTTATCAGAACTCTGGAAAGATAGTCAAAGGTTTACAGCAGCCAAGCAAATACTTAGCCAGAAGAAAGGGCACTGAAACAAGATAGGAGATCTTTGTAGCATTTTAACTTACCCTAGCCTCACCTCCCTTCCTGGTAAGGCTGCAGTCTTGAAGATGACAGCCTGTGTTCCCCCATGTTGGTGCCTGATTCCAGAGAGAGCAGAGTGGACCCTCTTCCTTCTAAAGGATTGTGTTTGTCTGTTTTGTCCTTTTCCCAAAGGACTGCCACCTGGGGGAAAAAAATTAACAGGGCAAACAATAAGATGTTGGAAGCCTGAGAGGAAAAGCTGTAGAGTGAGTTTTTGTGGAGGAATAGGGGCTTTGAAAAGCTATTGTGATGGGAAACCTAGAAAACCAAGTGCAAGGCTCAGGGCAGTATGCATACTCAGAAAAGACTCAAAAAGGCCATTAGCTTTCACCCCTGGCTTGTCTTTAGGGTCAACATAAGCAGGAAGTGAATGTTAAGGCAGATTTATAAAGGTCCTGGCTAAGTTTTGAAGGAGTGCCCCCAACAGCTAATCAGCAAAGACCTGGGGAGCATTCTGCTTTTCTTTTTCTTTCTTTTTTTTTTTTTTTTTTCCAGTTTATTTGTTTTGGAATGTGGTCTTGCTGTGTTGCTTAGGCTAATATTGAACTTGTAGGTGCAAGCGACCCTCCCACCTCAGCTTCCTGAGTAGCCGGGATTGCCGGCACGTACCACTGCACCCATCTCGTTTTGTTTTGTTTTGTTTGTTTGTTTATAGAGATGGAGTTTGGCTCTTATTGCCCAGACTGAAGTGCAGCAGCCTCTGCTGCCTGGGTTCAAGTGATTCTCCTGCCTCAGCCTCCTGAGTAGCTGGGATTACAGATATGCCCCACCATGCCCGGCTGATTTTTTTATTGTATTAGAGTTAGGGTTTCACCATGTTAGTCAGGATGGTCTTGAACTCCTGACCTCAGGTGATCCTCCCAAAGTGTTGGGATTACAGGTGTGTGCCACTATGCCCAGCCATGTTCAGTTTTCAACAAAAAATTGTGAAGCATGTGAAGAAACTAGAAAATATACCTCATTCACAAGAAAAAATAAATGAACAGAAACTACCATGAGGAAGCACTAATATTGGAATTACTAGACAAAAACTTTAAATCAGCTGTCTTAAGTATACTCAAAGATCTGAAGGACACCAAGGACAAAGAACTTAAAGGAATTCAAGATGATAATGTCTCAACAAATAGAGGATAGTAATAAAGAAATAGCAGTTTTTAAAAGGAAGCAAATATAAATTTTAGAGCTGAAGATTATAATAATTGAAATGAAAAATTCACTAGTGGAGTTCAACAAAAGATATGAGCAGACAGAAGAATTTGTGAACTTGAAGATAGGTCCATTGAAATTAGACAGTTTGAGGAACACAAAAGATTGAAGAAGGCCGGGCGTGGCGGCTCACGCCTTTAATCCCAGCGCTTTGGGAGGCCAGATCATGAGGTCAAGAGATCGAGACCATCCTGGCCAACATGGTGAAACGCCGTCTCTACTAAAAAAAATACAAAAATTAGCTGGTCATGGTGGTGTGCGCCGGTAGTCCCAGCTACTCAGGAGTCTGAGGCAGGAGAATTGTTTGAACCCAGGAGGCGGAGGTTGCAGTGAGCCAAGATCGCGCCACTGCACTCCAGCCTGGCGCCTGGCGACAGAGCAAGACTCTGTCTCAAAAAAAAAAAGATTGAAGAAAAATGAACAGAGCCCAAGAGATGTGTGGGACACCAATATATGTATCATGGAAAGGAGAGGGAAAAAGGTACAGAACACGTGCTTAAGAAGTAATTGCCAAAACCATTTCAAATTTGGCAATACATGAATGTACACATACAAGAAACTCATCTAACACTCAAAAAGGATGAACTCAAAGACATCTATATGAGACATATTATAATTAAAATTTCAGAAGGCAGAGATAAAGAGAATCTTGAAAGAAGCAAGAGAGAGGCAACTTGTTATATATAAGGGATCCTAAATAAGATGAATTTCTGCTGATTTCTTAGTGGAAACCATGGAGGCCAGAAGACCAAAAAGAGAGAAACTCGTATATACCTCTGCAGCAGAAGACACAGTGGCCATTTGTAGTAGCAAAAAACTGTAAACAATCCAGATGTTTATTGATTCATTTTTTTAACATGTGATTTATTTCTGGTCTTTACTAGCTTTGGGGCCATTTGGATCACACGATGATTTTTCAAGATTTTAGACCATTTCTAAGTAGCAGTCCACTGGACCAAGATAATAGAGCCAATGAAAGGGGTCACCAGACTCACACTGACTTCTGGGGAGCAAGGCCTCCACGGCTGCCAGTGGGTCGGAGATACAGATCTCGAGGAAGTACTCGTCCTGACAGATCTCCAGCTATTGAAGGGTGAGTTGTTGTTTAAGTTATTTTTAAGGTAGTTTCAGTGAAGGACAAATTGGTGTAATCTAATCTTTATAAGGTTCTCATACCTACTACTTTGTGGACAAGATGGACATAGAAAGGATGAAAGTGAAGCTAAATTGAATGTTAGTACTCACCCAGTGATAATCTAGAGTGTGAAAAATGTTACAGGTCTGTGGTTAACATTTTCATTAATGTCTCAGATTAATATATAGATGATATGTGCCTTAGTCCATTTTGTGTAGCTATAACAGAATACCTGAGACTGAGTGATTTATAAAAAACAGAGATTCATTTCTTATATTTCTGAAGTCTGGGAAGTCCAAGGTTGAGGGATCCACATCTGGCGAGGGCCTTCTTGCTGTATCATTCCACATTGGAAGGCAAAAGGGCAAGAGAGCATGCATGAGCAGAAAGAAAGGTGCCAAAATCATCCTTTTATTAGGAACTCACTCCACAGTAACTAATCTGCTTCCAAGATAAAGTCATTGATCCACTCATGGGGGATTCATTTCTTAAAGTGCCCACTTTTCAACACTGCTGTGTTGGGGATTAAGTTTCCAACATATGAATTTTTGAGGAAGGTACATTCAAACTATAGCAGCATATTTATCAAAATTTCCAAAGGGTATCACATATATTAGAATTAAATATTTCAGCAGATTGGAGCAGTGGACTTAACATGAAATTTAATCAAGTATCTACTTTTTGTGAAGAAAAGAAAAAAAAAGTAATAGGATAAATATGAAGTCTTGTGACTGTAAAAACATTCATGTAATGAGTGTCTTTTTTTGTGTGGGGCACTGTCCTGGGCACTGGGAACACAGTGGTGAGTCAAATAGATGGTTTTGCTCATGGATCTCATTTAGTTGGAATAATAAATGTTAATTTTAAGTGTTTGCCATATGTATAGGACTGCGCTTCATGCTTTATCTGCTTTATGTTGTTTAATTTGTGTGAAGTAATAGGTGCTATTGCTGTTTTCATTTTATAAAATAATAAACTGAGTCTCAGAGAAATAAAGTAACAGCCACTGGTGGATCCAAGACTTGAATCCAGGGCTATGTGAATCTAGTGTGGCATTGTCTCATACAGTAGCTGCTAGCCACATGTAGCTATGTCAATTTAAATTTAAATTAACCAAAAGTTAATGAAACTAAAAATTCAAAGTACCTTAGTCCCACTAGCTATATTTTGAGTACTCATTGGCCACTTGTAGCTAATAGTTACCATATTTGACAGAACATATTAGAGAAAATTTCCATTATCTTAGAAAGTTCTATTGAACAGTGGTATTCTGGAGCCTACACTCTCCCTCTCCCCCAACACACACCTTCTAGACTTTAACGTTTTACTGTACTTGCTTTATTACTTACCTATTCATCTAACTATTAGTTCATCTTGTTTTGTGCATTTCAAAGTTAGTTGCAGACATCCCTTCATAGAACAAATATAGGATATGGGAAATCTGATTTAATGAGATTGTCTAGGACAAAAATCAGTGAAATCTTAGATTAATAGCTTATGGCACCCAGAGTTAAAGCTACTATATCCTGGCCAAGTGCAGTGGCTCATGTCTAATCCCAGCACTGCGGGAGGCCAAGGCAGGCGGATCACAAGGTCAGGAGATTGAGACCATCCTGGTTAACATGGTGAAACCTCAACTCTACTAAAAGTACAAAAATTAGTTGGACATGGTGGCGTGCACCTGTAGTCAGCTACTCATGAGGCTGAGGCAGGAGAATTGCTTGAACCCGGAGGCAGTGGTTGCAGCGAGCTGAGATTGCACCATTGCACTCCAGCCTGGTGACAGAGCGAGACTCCGTCTAAAAAAAGAAAAAGCTACTATATCCTGTGCCAGTTAAACGGTGTGTAGATCACTTTCCCGTCTCTGTTTGAGATCTCGTTGTTGAATTTCTCAACTACAGTTTATCTAAACTTTTACCTCCTACGTATCTTTTTTTTTTTCCCATTCCACCCACTAAATGGCCAATTTTGGAGCAGTGCTGTGGTTCCCTTTTTCTTGCTCCTCTACCAGGGGATGGTTCAGCACTGCTGGAGAAAAATCACATAAATGTGCCCAGTGGTGCCCCTGCAGATAGCAAGGTACATTTCATCCCTACCAGACTATTGATGCTTTTGGTTAGGCTTTTGTTTTGCATTTCCTGAACAGATATTTTGAATTTTCACTAAATTTCACTCTTCAAATTTCCTATCCAATAGCTGATGCTCGGAAGTTGATTTGTATTCTCCTTTATGAAAATTGGGGCCTTGGACATGAACTTCCCAAGTCCCTGTGCCCAGCTTCTCTGTATCAACAATCATTTATCACTCCAGCCTCCTGAGATGAGGTGTCCTTTCTTTTTTCAAGGCAAGCTATCAGCTCCTGTTCCTGACCTATTCCTTAGCTGTTTCATCTGGGATTTGTATCATCTATCCCTGCTCTCTTTCCCAGTTAATGCCCCTTGGGCACTGTTTTACTCTTTAGCTCTCTGTTTTTCAATCCTGGCTATACATTAGTGTCACTGAGGATATCTTTTTAAAAACTGATACCTGGGCTCCGTCCCCAGGGATTGTGGTTTTATTAGTCTGGATGATTCCAGGCATTGGTAATTTTTAAAAGCTTCTAGAGTTATTATAGCCAGAATTGAGAATCACTGTTCTAGTTACTGCCTAGTAATCTTTTTCCTTTCCTTTTCAATAAATTTTTTTTTTTCAATAAAATTTCTTAAGAGGTGTCTGTGTTTACTTTTTTATCTTTCATTAGTCTTCTACCTACTGTAGTCTGGCCATCCTTTCACTAAAATCTCTGGTGACCTTCTATTAATAATTGCATATCAGTGGATACTTTAAAATTCTTATTGTATAGATCTAGAACCTTTTTGATCTTTTTTCTTCCCCCTTGAATTACCATTTTTTCCTTCTTCTTCTTTATTTATTTTGCAATAGGGTCTTGCTCTGTTGCGCAGGCTGCAATAGGGTGGCATAATCATACCTCAAAGAGCCTCAACCTTCTGGGCTCACACAGTCCTCTTGCCTTAGCCTCCCAAGGAGCTGGGATTAGAGGCATGCACCACCATGCCTGTAATCCTTCACCAGTTTTTAAATTTTTTTGTAGAGATGAGGTCTTACTAGTTTCCCAGGCTGATCTCAAACTTCTGGAAGGATTGCTTGAGTCCAGGAGTTTAAGATCACCCTGGCCATGGCGAGACCCCATCTTTACAAAAAATAAAAAATCGCCTGGCACGGTGGCTCACGCCTATAATCCCAGCACTTTGGGAAGCAGAGGTGGGTGGATCAAGGTCAGGAGTTCAACACCAGCCTGGCCAAGATGGTGAAATATAAAAATATAAAAATTAACCGGGCATGGTAGCAGGCACCTGTAATCCCAGCTACTCAGAAGGCTGAGCCAGGAGAATCGCTTAAACCCGGGAGGTGGAGGTTGCATTGTGCTGAGATTGTGACGGAGCACGACTGTGTCTCAAAAAAAAAAAGAAAAAACTAGAATGTATTGGTTCATATAACTCAAATGGTTGCTAGCTATATCAGACCCAATATCTCTGTTTTCATAACAATTATCTTGTAATGCCCTCTACTATCCTAATTTGAAATTCATTGATGATAAAAGCTATAAAACATAATAAAAATACATATGCATATATATACCATTCTCCAATTAATATAAAGGAAAAATAAAAATAGTATATGCATTTTAATATGTAAATGCCTAGCCGTAAGTATTCTGGGAGACAAAATGAAAAATTAGGTGCTTGCTTCCATGTATAGAACCGTTAAGAAGGTGATAGCTACAAATGCAGACAGTACGAGAGTATTATATTTACAGTTCATCTATCAGAAGCATTTTTGGTACAATGTTATGATTTTTCAAAATGGTGAAGAATGCTTAGGAAATTTCTGGGGTTTGTGGGGAAGCATAAACTTCCCTCAGTTTTCACAGTAGTTATATCCCTGGAAAATTCAGTATATATTAAAAGCAAATGGAAAATAATTTGTGTTTAGAATGGAGCTGGATTTAGTCTCAGTTAATTATAGGTCGTTTTTCACCAAAAGAATGTCCAGGCAAAATGTTCAAAATATGCATGTTGGAGGGCAGTTCTTTGTTGGGCCTGGCCATCCTATTTATTGCAGGGTAGTTACCACTCATTTTTCCTACTTAGTAAATGTGAATGGCACCTACCATTTATTGTGACTAGCAAAACGGCCCCTTCAGATTTCTAAATCACTCCCTAGGAGTGACATTGAGAACCACTGATGTAAATTAAAAGTCTACAGGTGGATCTAGATGGTCAGTCAATATGTTCATCTGTCTGTCATTCTTCATCTCTAAAATCTGCTTTCCTGTGTTATGGTGATTAGATAGCTTTCCCTTTTTTTTTTTTTTTTTGAGGGGGGTTTTTTCATGTTTTACCCCGGGGTGGGCGGGCATGGGCTTTCAGCTCACTGCAACCTCTGCCTCCCAGGTCCAAGTGATTCTTGTGA
>NW_022437127.1:893805-958538 GCF_009761245.1 Sapajus apella | reverse complement strand
TACAGAGCCTTGCTTTATTGCCTAACCTGGAGTGCAGTGGCATGGTCTCTCAGCTCACTGCAACCTCTGCCTCCCAGGTCCAAGTGATTCTTGTGAGCCGGAATTACAGGCACACGCCACCACGCCCAGCTAATTCTTGTGTATTTTTAGTAGAGACGGGGTTTCACCATGTTGGCCAGGCTGGTCTTGAACTCCTGACCTCAAGTGATCTGCCTGCTTCGGCCTCCCAAGCTGCTGGGAATTACAGGAGTGAGCCACTGTGCCCATCCCTATTTTTATTTCAGTGTGCTGTGCCCTTGTTTTTTGTTACTTTTTAGCCTGATGTTTTAGCCTCCTTCCTGGCTATATAAAGGAAGCTTCTTTGATTTTAGCAGTAAGCTGTTTCTGATTTGCTTTGTAGGGTACATGACTTCTAAGAAGGTGTTCCACCTAAAGAATATGTTCTTTTTAAAATGTATTATTTTAGCCGGGCGCGGTGGCTCAAGCCTGTAATCCCAGTACTTTGGGAGGCCGAGGCGGGTGGATCACTAGGTCAAGAGATCGAGACCATCCTGGTCAACATGGTGAAACCCTGTCTCTACTAAAAATACAAAAAACATTAGCTGGGCATGGTGGCGCGTGCCTGTAATCCCAGCTGCTCAGGAGGTTGAGGCAGGAGAATTGCCTGAACCCAGGAGGCGGAGGTTGCGGTGAGCCGAGATCGCGCCATTGCACTCCAGCCTGGGTTACAAGAGTGAAACTCCGTCTCAAGAAAAAAAAAAAATAAATAAAATGTATTATTTTTATTTTAGATTCGGAGGTACATGTACAGGTTTAGTTTTTATTTTTTAAAATTTACCCTCCTGGTAATTCACAGAGCAACAGGTTTGTTAAACCTGGGTATATTGTGTGATGCAGGGCTTTGGGCTTCTAATGACAGCATAATACCTGTAGGTAGTTTCTCAACCTTGGCCCCTCTCCCTCCTTCTCCCCTTTTGTGGTCCCCAGTGTTTATTATTCCTATCTTTGTATCCCTGTGTACCCAATGTTTAGCTCCCATCTATATGTGAGAACGTGTGGTATTTCTGTTTTCTGCATTAATTTGCTTAGGCTAATGACCTCAAGCTCTATCCATGTTGCTGCAAAGGACATGATTTTGTTATTTTTTATGACTGTGTAAAGAATACGTTTTAAGATTTTCTACCTTGAGAATATATTCTTTTGAAGTTAACCCTAGGTTCTGGGACCATAGTTTCCTGACCACATGATCACAGCTCAGATTTTGAGAATTGACTTTTTTCGGTTAACTTTTTTTTCTTATTTAAAAGTTTTTTTTTTGGTGTGGAATAAAAAGACAGCCTTATCCAGAAATAGCCATAGTTACACCTTGCTACATAGTGTTGTAGACCGTTTTATACATATAAATGAGATGCATATATATTTATACGTAAATATGATACTTACATCTGTATAATTGAAATTGGATTAATTATACTATGCATATTTTATACTCTTTTTTATCTTAATAGATTATATATATCTTTCAAGATACATCTGATTGGGGCCTGTATTAGTCTGTTTTCACACTGGTTTTGCTCTGTTGCCCAGGCTGGAGAGCAGTGGTGTGATCATGGCTCACTTCAGCCTCTACTTCCTGGGCTCCAGTGATCCTCCCATCTCAGCTTCCTAAGCATCTGGGACCACAGGTGTGCAGCACTAGGCTTAGATAATTAAAAAAAATTTTTTTTTGTAGAGGTGGGGTCTCCTTGTGTTTTCCAGACTGGTCTTGAATTCCTGGGCTTGAGTGAACCTCCCATCTTGGCCTCCCAATCTGCTGGGATTACAAGTGTGAGCCACCTTGCCTGGCCCATAAGAGGTCTCTTAATTTATTCAACAGACATTGTGTATTACTGTGCACCAGATGTTGGCAATAAATAGTCAGAAATGACTGCCCTTGTGTAAGTACTAATGGGCAAAGATAAATAATCAAAATAGAATATTAAGCAGTAGTAAGTGCTATGGTGGAAGAAAAGCAGGGATGGGAGATGGGGAATATAGGGGAAGTGAAGTTTCAAAAAGAGCACAGTCAGCAAAGGTCTTGTTGAGAAAGTATTAGAATAGACACCAAGGAAGTGTAGGAATGTACCAACAAGGAGAGATCAGTATAGAGTAGAGAAGGTGAGGGGAGTGGTAGGAGACGTTGATGGGGGTAGGCATGGCGAGGTGGGTAGTCGATTATGTGACGCCTAGTTGGCAATTGTAAAGCTCCTATTCCAGTGGAAAGTTTAGATGTCATTTATATCTTGAAATGATTGCTCTAACTGCTGTGCTGAAAATAGCATGGGGGTCTGCAAGGTGTGTGAGGCAAAGACACAGCACAGAACCCATTTAAGAGACTATTGCATTAATATAAGCTAGAGATGCCAGTGGTTTAGATGAGAGTAGTGAAAAATGGTTTGGTTTCAGATACAGTTTGGCAATATGCATGATGGGATTTGCTGATAGATCGGATGTGGGGTGTAACAGAAAGAAGAGTTATGACACCAAGGTTTTTAGCCTGAACAACAAGAAAAATGGAGCCACCATCCGCTGACATGGGAACACTAGGAGGAATAAGTTTGGAGTTACATGGAGAACACTAGGAGGAGAGATTTAAGTTCATTCAGTTTGGAACATAATACGTTTGAGGTGCTTATTATACAAGGGGAGGTGTAGAGTAGGCAGAGGTCTTAGCTGGCCGTAAAATTTGGAAATTGTGGCCTATATATGGTATTTAAAATTATGAAACTGGGGCTGGGCACAGTGGCTCACACCTGTAATCCCAGCACTTTGGGAAACTGAGGTGAGTGGATCACGAGGTCAGGAGATCAAGACTATCCTGGCCAACATGGTAAACCCCCGTCTCTACTAAAAATACAAAAAACTAGCCAGGCGCAGTGGTGTGAGCCTGTAGTCCCAGGCTGAGGCAGGGGAGTCGCTTGAATCCAGGAGGCAGAGGTTGCAGTGAGCCAAGATTGCGCCACTGCACTCCAGCCTGGTGACAGAGCAAGACTCCACCTAAAAAAAAAAAAAAGATTATAAAGCTGGGTAAAATTGTCAAAGAAGTCAAGATAGGAAGTAGTAGAGCTCAGAGAATCGAGGCCTGGGCCCTCAATGTTTAGAAATTTGGAAGATAGGAAGAATAAGCAAAGGAGACTAAGAAGAACAGCCAGGGAAGCATGAGGGAAATCTAGAGAGGGCACACCTGTGGAAACTATGAAGACTCTTACCTGGTTTTAGCATGTGACTTCCCTTCCAGACCCAGTGGGTTGATTTTTCTCCTGTGTAAGTTTCTAAAATTAAATATATACACTAGCTTCCTTCCCTCCACATCCTCCCAGACATTTAGCTTTAACAAGATTGTGCTTTTAATAAACAAAATTCAGTGTAACTACTCTGTCAACTGTTGTTCTTGAGCAACAGCTTATATGCACTGGGGCCTCCCTGAGCAGTCCCTGTTACTGCTGCTCTGTTACTACTGGAGCTAACATCTGACTTACAGAGAGTAAGCAGCCAAGAAAGAGGAGTTATCAGCTCATCAGCTGCTGGCAAATTGTTCCTGCTAATTCCAAGCATTCGCACAGGATTAACTTTTACAGCTTCAAGGACTAGGCTATCTCTCAAACTTGTTTATTACCATTTACTTATTGGTCAGTTTAAGCATGTGATAATTTGCCCTTCTTGTCACTTGTAAATAAGGTGGGTATATTTTAGTTACCTATTGCTTTTTGTAACACATTATCCCAGAATTTAACAGCTTATGACAATATTTATTTTCTCACTACTTTTGAGGGTCAGGAATTTGGGAGCAGCTTAGCTCTGTGGTTCTGGTGAAAGGCTTCATGAGGTTGTAATCAGCATGTCCACTGTGGCTGCAGTCACCCAAACACTTAACTGGGCCTGGAAGATCCACTTCCAAGATGGCTCACTCACATGACTGTTGGTAGGAGGCCTTAGTTCCTCACCATCTGGGCCTCTCCGTAGGGCTCCTTGAATGTCCCTATTAATTGGCAGCTAGCTTCTCTTGGAGTTAGTGATCCAAGACAGTAATAGAGGAAGAAGAAAAAAAAACTCATAGTGCCTTTTTATATCCTAATTTTGGAAGTCACACACTGTCATTTCTGCTACATTTTATCTGTAAGAGGTGAATCACTAAGTCTAGCCCACATTCAAGGAGAAGAGAACTAGCTCCACCTCTAAAGAATTTATGAATGTATTTTAAAATCACCACAGTTTGCCCTCTAGCCACAAACTGTTTACACTTCTCCCATGTGAAAATGCACTCACTTCCTCCCAAGAGCTATCAAAAGTCTCCTTCTTCTATAGCATCTGCTTGAAATATAGGTAGGTTGTCCTATATTATAAATATAAGTTGTCCTTTAATCAGGTCCAAGTATGGGCATGGCTCCTTGGGTATAGTTCCTCAGGTACCATTCCTTTTGATATGAGGACCTGTGAACTAAAGAGACAAGTTATCTGCCCATCACATACCCAACATACAGTGATGTGGACAGGCAGTGATTTTGAACAGGTATAGAGATTTCCTGTTCCAAAAGGGAAAATGGAGGCATAAAGAAGTTGCTGGTTCATAGCAATTCTGATAGTTGTCTCGACAGATGTCAGAAGTTCCTTGACTGGGACTTAACTTCCACTTCTACCCAGGAGTTCTCTGTGACTCTGGAGTCCACCCTTTTAGTCATCCGTTCTTTTCCATTAAAAGTAAATTTGTAGCTGCATAGTTTTCTTAGCTTGCTTCTTGCTGGTAGAAATTTGAGGGCCCAAAGACCTGTTTTCATTTTGTACTATTTTTGCACCTTTCCGTTTAGGCTGGCAGTGTTTCTTTTTAAAACTTGGAGTATCCTGTGAATCTTACTGGGATTCATGCCATTTGGCAAAAGCCACACCCACAAATCTCTTCTAAATAGGCGTTTTCCACCTTGGGCTTCTGCTGGAATTGCTGAGGGATTCCACTTGTAGTGGGTACAGTCGTGTCCCCCAGAAAGTTGTGCTCACGTCCTAAACCTGATAAGGTCACGTGAATGTGACCTTGTTTGGAAATAGGGTCTTTACAGATGTAGCCAAGTTATAATAGATGATACTGGATCAGGAAGGGCCCTAATCCAATGGTTGATAAGTCTTAAAAGAGAGAGAAATTTGGCTGGGTGCGGCGGTTTACTCCTGTAATCCCAGCACTTTGGGAGGCCAAGGTAAGTGGATCACCTGAGGTCAGGAGTTTGAGACCAGCCTGGCCAGCATGGTAAAACCCCATGTCTACTAAAAATTAAAAAAATTAGCCAGGCATGGTGGTGCATGCCTGTAATCCCAGCTACTCAGTAGGCTGAGGATGAGAATCGCATAAACCCGGAGGCAGAAGTTGCAGTGAGCTGGGATCACACTACTGCACTCCGGCCCAGGTGAGAGGGAGACTTTGCCTCAAAAAAAAAAAAGGTACAGATTTGGACATGAACACAGAAGGCACAGGGAAGAAAGCCATGTGATGACAGAGGCAGAGATTGGGGGGACATAGGTCTACAAACCAAGGAATGGCAAAGATTGCTGGCAGCCAACACCAGAAGCCAGGAAAGAGTCATGGAACTGATTTCCCCCAGAACTTCCAGAAGGAACTAACCCTACTGACACCCTCCAGAACAGCAAATAAATTCCTTTTGTTTTAAGCTACCCAGTTTGTGGTAGTTCGTTTTAGCAGCCCTAGGAAACTAACACAACACTCTTAAGCTTAGTCCAATTTTCTAACTGAATGATTCTTTAGGTACCATTTTCAATCTTTCTGAGGTGGTGGTGGTTGTTTTGGAGACAGAGTCTCACTCTGTCACCCAGCTGGAGTGCAGTGGTGTGATCTTGGCTCATTGCAGCCTCTGCCTCCCAGGTTCAGATGATTCTCATGTTTCAGCCTCCCGAGTAGCTGGGATGCCCAGCTAATTTTTGGATTTTTAGTAGAAAAGTGTTTCTTCATGTTGGCCAGGATGGACTCAAACTCCTGGCCTCAAGTGATCCTACCACATTGGCCTCCCAAAGTGCTAGTATCATAGGCATGAGCCACCACACCAGGCCCTTTCTGAGGTCTTAACAAAGACTTGTTCTAGCCTAATCCTCGGCTTCATCTGAAATTGGTCTTTTGGCGGTTCCCTGGATTCAATCTTTGTTTGAAATCTGTTTCTTAATTTAGTATCATTTACTATCTGGAGATGCTGGGGATTCTCAGAATTATACAATTTGTCTGTCCTTCCTTGAATTCATCCCTCTTTTGCATTTTAAAGTAAGCAGCAAGAAGCCAAGAGGTAATTTCAAAAGTGGATATCTCTTTAGCTAGATTATCAACCAGTTTGTGGACCACATCTGCTTTCCATGTTATGGTAAGGCAACAACTTTGCCAGTATATAACAAGGATCCCTTTCCCTCCAGTTTCTAATAAGATTTTTTCTGCATTTTCTTAATCTCTCACCCTAACTTCCTCAAAGGCCGTGGTGCTTCTACTGTTTTTTCCAGGCTCTTCAAACTTCACTGATCCGCTCCTCAAAGTCCTTCTAACTTCTGCCCACCTGCTGGGTGCCATAGATATTCTCGTGTTGCAGGTCTTTATTATAGCAGCACCCGTATCCAGATACCAAAATCTGTGTTATCTATTGCCATATAACAAATTATCTCAGAGCTTCGTGGCTTAAAACAACAAATATTTATTATCTGACAGATTCACATGATCAGGAACAGGTTCAGTTGGAATAGCATAGCTGAGTGGTTCTGGCCCAGGATTTCATGAGCTTACAGTCAGATGTTGGCCACTGCTGTAGTCATCTACAGGACTGATTAGGCTTTACACATATTCTGGCAGTTTTGTTCTGGCTGTTGGAAGGAGTACTCAGTTCCTCATCACGTGGACCTTTCTGTGGGACTGCTTGATATGGCACTCTCCGAGAGCAAGTGATTGATCCAACAGAAGTACCAGGAGAAAACACCTTCCCACCACCGCCCCCTTTTTTTGAGGGAAAAAAAAACCAAAAAGGCTGGAGTGTAATGGCATGATCTTGGCCTACTGCAACCTCTGCCTCCTGGGTTCAAGTGATTCTCCTGCCTCATTCTCCTGAGTAGCTGAGACTGCAGGCACCTGCCACCATGCCTGGCTAATTTTTGTACTTTTAGTAGAGAGAGAGGGTTTCGCCATGTTGGCCAGGCTGGTATCGAACTTCTGACCTCAAGTGATCCGCCCACCTCAGTCTCTCAAAGTACTGAGATAACAGACATTAGCCACCGCACCTGGCCATTTCCCCCCTTTTTTTGACCTTGTCTTGGAAGTCACAGATTATCAATTCTGCCATATTCTATTGTAAAGTGAGTCACGAAGTCCAGCCCATACTCAAGGGAAGATTATAAAATAATTTTTGGACATATTTTAAAAATAACACTAAGCATTCTAAAAAACAAACTGAATTTATAGATGCTGAGAATAGAATGGTAGTTACCAGGGGCTGTAGGGCAGAGGGCGTGAATTAGGGTGATAGTTGTTGAAGGACACAAAATTTCAGTTAAAAGTTCAAGAGATCTGTTGCACAACATGGTAACTGTAGTTAATAACAGTGTTTTCACCCATGCGGTGGCATATGCCTGTAATCCCAGCACTTTGGGAGGCCAAGACAGGCGGCTTACTTGACAGCCCAGCCAACATGGTGAAACCCCATCTCTACTAAAAATACAAAAATTAGCTTGGCATGGTGGTGTGTGCCTGTAATCCCAGCTACTTGGGAGGCTAAAGCTCAAGAATTGCTTGAACCTGGGGGACGGAGGTTGCAGTGAGCTGAGATCGTGCCACTGCACTCCAGCCTGGGTGACAGAACAAGACTCCGTCACAGAACAAAACAAAACAACAACCAGTGTTTTGTACATTTGAAAATTGCTAAGAGAGTAGATCTTTAGTGTTATTGTTGCAAATAACTTTGTGAGGTAATGCATATGTTGATAGTTTGATGTCATCCACAGTGCGTACATACTTCAAAATATGTTGTATACCATAATATATACAATTTTTGTCAGTTAACAATAATGAAAAATAATACAAAAAAAGCAAGCAAACAAACATGGAACAGTGTAGTTAGCTGCTGTTGAACTTTAATACCAGGGAAAGTGTAATGTTGGCCACTACCCTTGCTATGTTAGTTGGCTTAATAAGTAAAGTGGGAACCAGGGACTTAAAATTGCATGTAATTGCCGAGTGCAGTGGCTCAACGCCTGTAATCCCAGCACTTTGGGAGGCTGAAGTGGGAGGATCACCTGAGGTCAGGAGTTTGAGACCAGCTTTGCCAACGTGGTGAAATCCCATCTGTATTAAATATACAAAAAATTAGCTGGGCGTGGTGGGCACCTGTAATCCCAGCTACTTGGGAGGCTGAGACGAGGATCACGTGAACCCAGGAGGTGGAAGTTGCAGTGGGCCGAGATCGAGCCACTGCACTCCAGCCTGGGTGGTAGAGTGAGACTTCGTCTCCAAAAAAAAATCAGATCATCCAGAACACAGAAGATCTAAGAGAACAATTTCTTCAGGTTTTTCTTTTGCTGAGGCATCACTTCAGTATCTCCTTGGGTAAAAAAGACTCATTTGTATAAAGAACTGTGTACCTGTGCCATCTTAAATATTCAGAGTGACAAATACTAAGCATGTGTGTATTTATATGTGTTTGTGTCATAATCATAGGAAACAACCTTAAAATAGAATTATTGATTAAACTTTTTTTGTTTTTTTAAAAGGCACCCTTTAAATGATATTGAGAAACCCAATGTGTACAACATACAAAAATGGAACTACCCTTGTTAAAGGGAGGTGGGTCCAGAATTCCAGTGGCTCAGCATCCCTTTTAACCCTTCCTCATATTGATGCCAGATATACAAGAAACATAGTTTGAAAACTAGACTACACCATCAGATCCCCTTCTAGCGTAATTCACAAAAATCTATTAATTTATAAGATAGCAGAGCGGCTGGGCGCGGCGGCTCACACCTGTAATCCCAGCACTTTGGGAGGCTGAGGCGGGCGGATCACCTGAGATCAGGAGTTCGAGACCAGCCTGGCCAACATGGAGAAACCCCATCTGTTATTATTAAAAAAAAAAAAAAAATGTTAGCAGAGCTCAGGAAGATAGCCATAATAACAAAATAGCACACTGCTGTGTGGCAGGCTGATTTCTGGTGCTGTCTCTTGGATAATAGCCAATGAAAAGCCGTTTGGTTTTGGTTTAGGGAAGTAGTTGGTGATTAGGCAGCCATGGATATCTGTAGAGTACTTTCATTAGTCTGTTGTCTTATCTAATTTTTTCTTCTCTAACAGAATACTACAACACATCTTTGCAGGATTCTTTGCAAATTCTGCCATTCCTGGATCTCCACACCCTTTTTCCTGGTAAGTAACTTAACTGTTTTCTATCTTACTCTATTGGAGTGGCATCGTTTTATTAGGTGCTGTCATTTCTGTGCAATAGAGAAAAAGAGCTGCATAGGTGAGTATGTAGATGTAACTGGAGGCTGCTAGACTGCCATTATCTGCTAAGCCCAAACTTAATCAGAACTTTTGTTTTTTTATTGTTCAGGCTCAGGAGAGAGCTGTTCTGGTCCCCCAGGATGTTTGGGTGCTAGAAAGGTCTTGATTCCTTTTATATTCAGGTCTGAGAGTTGTGTTGAGGTAGGGAATGACATGGTCCCTGCCAGGCTTGGTATCTGATTTGTGGGTTTCCCCTGTAGACTACATAGGACTACATAAATTCTTTATGCCTTAAGAATTTCTGAAATTGAAAACATTATGCTGAACTTTATTTTTTCAAAGTGAGAAGATTTGTCAGAAGAAACAATAGGCTATAATTCAGTATCAGAGTGACGCTTATGTATGATAGGCATTAAAGATGGAATTTCTTCTTGTCTGGAAAATTATTTGCCGCTTCTAACAGTGGCCCAGAAGGCTTCTTTGTTCAAAGGAACCTCAGTCCTTTTAGGACCTCTGGGTGGCATCTAGTAGTCTGGACCTCTGCTGGTAGTATACCAGCAGCTGCGGGGGTGGGAGAGAAGGTGTTGCCAAGTCCCTTTTGCAATGGCTCTAAGTTGTGATTCAGAGAGACTGCTATGGCTACTTCTCTGCTTGAAAGCTCCTCATTGTCCAGAACTGTGGGTGGCTTCTTATAATGAGGGATGTTTGGTGTAGATTTTGACCAGTTATGAAGGAAAACTCTCCTTAAAAAGCAGCTCCATCTGTATTTAATATAAGTGGGCACAGAAAAGATAAATTTTTGAAACCAACAGGCAATGAGTCACTCTTTTTGTTCTGGCATGTCGTGTGGTACTTTAGGTAGGTTCACATTTTATGTTCTAGTTAAGTAAAATTCCTGGAGAATGAGATAACTATCTCTAGATAATCTGTTTGATCTTGAAAATACACAGAATTCTTTGCCTCTTGATCCTGGAAGACTAGTGACTTTCCAGCTCTGAGAGAGAACAGGATCCCTCTGCCAATTTTTTTTCTGTGGTGTAAGGCAGAGCCTGGTCACTCCATCTAATGCTGTCTGTCTCATCTCATGTATAGGAGCGGGATGCTGCACTCCAACCCTGGGGACTATGCCTGGGGTCAGACAGGGCTTGATGCCATTGTAACCCAGGTGAGGAGCTGCCTTTTGAGGGTGTCTGTTCAGTGTGTCTCATGGTTCCACAGACTTCCTGCTTTCCTTCTGCTACTTTCTGAAAT
This sequence comes from Sapajus apella, assembly GCF_009761245.1. Lineage (NCBI taxonomy): Eukaryota > Metazoa > Chordata > Mammalia > Primates > Cebidae > Sapajus > Sapajus apella. The sequence goes on along the minus strand of NW_022437127.1, from coordinate 947,785 downwards.
GGGAGTCACTCTGCTTTCTCTAATATTTTGAGCTTTGGGGATTCTATTTTACTAAAGGGATGATTGATTTATGGGGTTAGCTCAGTATCCATGCACTTTCTGGATCCGAGAGAATTTCTAGAAGATGATTTCACCTCCGCAGGAAGAAAAGACTTCTGTAACAAATAGTATTTTGTATTTTTGGTCTCTCTTGTTCAGTCCTATAAGGATTCTATTAACAAGTATTTCACAAAAAAGGAGGGTTTCCTCACATGTTGAAGCAGGGATTTCTGCTAGATGGAACAAAGTAGGGGAAGGAAGCAGAGAAAAGGGTATTCCCATGCCATGTGTAATTGCTTCCATTTGTTTATGTTCATTTTAATTTGATTGGTTTTTCATTTCCCTTGTGGATTTCTGAGAACAGAAAGCATGTCCTTTAAATTCAGTCTTCTTATAGGCAGTAATTTACCTATTTCTTGGCTTACATTATGCTACTTTTCATACTTCTACTTTTTGTTCTTCCAGCAGAGTGAAGCTTTTGGACCAGTTACGTAGTACTTTTTATTAAGCTATAGTTTTATTCATGACATCACAACCCTTTTGCTGCCTCTGACGTTGCTTTATGCCCAAAGGTGGGCTTTGCAATCATGGGTTTGTCTGTAGGCTTATACCAGTGTCACTCTGAAATTGTAAATTAATTATGAGTGTTCTGGCAGCAGGAAAGGGGGAACCCAAGCCTCTCAGAGCCTTGCAGAAGTTAAGAGTAACTAACATACCTAATATCTGCACTGTTTGTTCTCAGCTGGAGCAGCTCCCTCTCCAGGGATACTGAGATGTCTGCCACTTCATCTTTTTCTTTCTCTCTCTCTCTCTCTTTTTTTTTTTTTTTTTTTTTTTTTTTTTGTAGCTTTTAGGACAACTGGAAAACACAGGTCCTCCCCCAGCTGACAAGGAAAAGATCACATCTCTTCCAACAGTGACAGTAACTCAGGAACAAGTTGGTAGGTTCATTTTTATACTTACTCTGTCAACTTCTTTTTTTTTTTTTTTTGAGACGGAGTTTCGCTCTTGTTACCCAGGCTGGAGTGCAATGGCGCGATCTCGGCTCACCGCAACCTCCGCCTCCTGGGCTCAGGCAATTCTCCTGCCTCAGCCTCCCGGGTAGCTGGGACTACAGGCACGCGCCACCATGCCCAGCTAATTTTTGTATTTTCAGTAGAGACGGGGTTTCACCATGTTGACCAGGATGGTCTCGATCTCTTGACCTCGTGATCCACCCGCCTCGGCCTCCCAAAGTGCTGGGATTACAGGCTTGAGCCACCGTGCCCGGCAACTCTGTCAACTTCTGATCTCTGTTCAAAATCCCAGTATTTTCTGACAGGTGAAAAGTTTAAAAAATGAACAAAAAGAAAAAGAAAAAAAAGATAAGTGAGAAAAAAAAAATCCATGATACCTTCCTATATTAAGGACCTTTTTGTGAAACCATAGCCCTAATTCCTACCTGGGTGCCAGATCTGGAAAGTTCCTACCCCTTAGGTTAGTCAGTAGGTATTTCCTGAGCAATTACCATGTCTCTTTTTTAGGTGCTATTGGGAATAAAGAGGTATAAAGGTAGATGAGACTTGATTCTAATAAGTTGAAGAAAAACTTATCAAATGATTAAAAATTGTATTGGACACATGATACTAACATTGGGGAAAGGAGAAGAGAAAAAAATAGGAGGCTGGGAATTTGTTTTAAATCTACTTTGTATCAGGTACAGTTAGGTATATTAGTCATAGATATTATTTATAAGAACTGAAGGAATTTAGTGAAAAGGGATGGCATTTTGGACTAACATTGGCGACAAGGGACAGCATTTTGGACCTAAACCATCAATTTAGTTTTAGAATGAGAAATTTCAAAGACAAGATGGGCCATCTTACGTCATTCTATTTAAGGAAAGTATGAACTAATATAAGAATATCAACATATACATGGTGTGTGAGTTAGGAAAAGTGGTCTTTAGGGAAGATTAGTTTGGGGGCAGTGTGTGAAACATATTCAAAGCGAGAGAGAGCAGGAACAGGTATTAGAGTCTGTTGCAGCAGTCCAGGTGGGGTTCAGGTGATGGTGACAATGCTAAGAGAAAGGAAAGCGTAGATTAAGAAGATTTTTTTTTTTTCTTTATTTTTAAAGAGACAGGGTTTCACCATATTGGGCAGGCTGATCTCAAACTCCTGATCTTGTGATCTACCTGCCTTGGCCTCCTAAAGTGCTAGGATTACAGGCGTGGGCCACCACACCGGCCAGAAGATCATTTTGGAGAAAGGCTTTCCTCACTGATTGCATAATGGATGAAGGAGGAGAAAGAGTCAGAAATAATTCTAAGATTTCCCAGCTTTGTAACTTTAAACATGGTGCTGCCATCTTCAGGGATGGGGGAATAGTGAATGGCACTGGTTTGGGTAAGGAGATGAAGTGATGTTTTACATTTTTAATTTATTGATTTCTGAGGTGCCAGCTGAGAATCCAAGTGATAAAGAGGAGCTGTGAATTGCTATGAAGCTGATTTTAGGGAAAATTAAGTTGTAGCAAAGTATAGGATATGTTTGGAGGGTTAAGACAATGGAATTTGGGATACTAGCTGGGAGGCCATTGCAGCAGACTGGGCATGAAAAGTAAAAGAATTAGGCCAAAGTTGGTGGGAATGGAGAGTAAGGAGTAAATCTATTCAGTAGCAGTACTGCTCCAAATGCCTTATCTGCTGTTGGGGCATGGAGCATATCCCAGCCACTAGGCATATAGACTAGCTGGTAGTATTAGACATATTTGGTAAACTCAAAACTTGCTGCTTGGAACTCCCAGTAGTTTGTGACTGTTTCTTCTCAGAGGAGAGGGCTTTCTGCTCTTGATTTGGTGACCTGAGCTAAACTTTGGCTTTGCAGTTCTGCAGCACCACTTCTGATCTAGCTTTTCATTAACTTTTTTTTTCTTTTTCTTTTTTTTTGAGATGGAGTCTTGCTCTGTTGCCCAGGCTGAAGTGCAGTGGTGCAGTCTTAACTCACTGCAACCTCTGCCTCCTGGATTCAAGCAATTCTTTGCCTCAGCCTCCCGAGTAGCTGGGGTTACAGGTGTCCACCGCCATGCCCAGCTAAGTTTGTATTTTTAGTAGAGATGGGATTTCACCATCTTGGCCAGGCTGGTCTTGAACTCCAAACCTCAGGTGATCCATCTGCCTCGGCCTCCCAAAGCAGTGCTGGGATTACAGGTATGAGCCACCATGCCCGGCCCTCATTAACAGTTTTTACAGAGGACTTTAGGGTAGCCACACCTAAATAGGATGCTTCATCCCATGCTGAAAAGAGCATGGTAAAAGTGGCAAGTAGCTTCAGACACTGAACTGCTGAGATTGCTGAGATGAATTTCTTGGCTGTGGTGGACAGGTTGACAATGGAAACTGACTGCCAGAGGGCTGTCACATCTTTAGGAAGATGTTTTTTCTGTTTTACTGAACAGATCATCTAAGCCCCAGTTTATTTCTTCCAACTCTTTACATCAAGAAATGGGCCTTATGTAGTTCCTGTGTAGGCCTTTTTGGAGTAGACCCCATTCATCATTCCTCCTTTTCATGTCTCTGTTTACTACCATTGTTACCCTCATTTTGAAATATAATTCATGCCTCTTACTTGCCTGCCACTTGGGTACACATACATTTTCTTTTATCTCATGTGTTTTTTTTTTTTTCTTTTTCTTTTTCTTTTTTTTTTTTTTTTTTTTTCTTCGATACAGAGTCTTGCTCTGTAGCCCAGGCTGGAGTGCAGTGGCTTGATCTTGGCTCACTACAACCTCTGCCTCCCAGGGTCAAGTAATTCTCCTGCCTCAGCCTCCAGAGTAGCTGGGACTACAGGCACACACCACCATGCCTGGCTAATTTTTGTATTTTTCGTAGAGACGGGGTTTCACTATGTTGTATGTTGGTCAGGCTGGTCTGGAACTCCTGACCTCATGATCCGTCCGCTTTGGTCTCCCAAAGTGCTGGGATTATAGGCGTGAGCTACTCCACCTAACTCTTATGTCTTTTCTTTATGCATTTTCAGGGTTGGTAGAGACATTGGGTTAGTTTTTTCTTCCTTTTCTTTTTTTACTTTAAAATGCATTTCCTGCTTCAACAGATATGGGTTTAGAGTGTCCAGTATGCAAAGAAGATTACACAGTTGAAGAGGAAGTCCGGCAGTTACCTTGCAATCACTTCTTTCACAGCAGTTGTATTGTACCATGGTTAGAGCTGGTAAGTACAGCAAGTCATGGCTTCTTGGGGGGTTGATTGAGAGTACAGGTATAGTTAACAGTTCCTCGAGATCCAAGTAGATCAGATTTTATCCCATAAATCCCTGGCTAACTCTGATACTGTTATTTGTTTAGAACTTTTCTGGCCAAGGGTTACAAACTGTGTTCCACAGGCCACTGTGGCCCCCCGCCTGTTACTGTAAATAATTTTTTTTTTTTTTTTTTTTTGAGATGGAGTCACACTCTGTTACCCAGGCTGGAGTGCAGTGGCCCGGTCTCAGCTTACTGTAGCCTCTCCTGCCAACTTCAAGCGATTATCCTGCCTCAGTCTCCTGAGTAACTGGGATTATAGGTGCCCACCACCACGTCTGGCTAATTTTTGTGTTTTTAGTAGAGTCAGGGTTTCACCATGTTGATCAGGCTGGTCACAAACTCCTGACCTCATGATCCGCCCTCCTCGGCCTCCCAAAGTGCTGGGATTACAGGTGTCAGTCACCATGCCCGACTGCAAATAAAATTTTATTGGAACACAGCTATGTTTATTTGTTTATAGATTGTCCATGGCTACTTTTGTGCTACATCAGCAGAGCTGATTATTTATAACAGCTGTGGTGTGGCCTGCACAGCCTAAAATATTTGTTTTCTGTCCCTTTATGTATTTATTTTGAGACAGAGTCTCACTCTGTCACCCAGGCTGGAGTGCAGTGGTGTGATCTCTGCTCACTGAAACCTCCACCTTTTGGGTTCCAATGATTCTCGTGCCTCAGTCTCCAGAGTAGCTGGGATTACAGGCATGCACCACCACACCCGGCCAATTTTTGTATTTTTAGTAGAGATGGGGTTTTGCCATGTTGCCCAGGCTTGTCTCAAACTCTTGACCTCTAGTGATCCGCCTGCCTTGGCCTCCAAAAGTATTGGGATTACAGGTGTGAGCCAGTGCACCTGGCCAATTTTCCTGTCCCTTTAAACAAAAAGTTATTTGACCTCTGCTCTAGATCATATGGGAATTAATGGGCAGTTACCCTCTTGTCATAGATCGCTCTCTGTTTGTGGTTAGCTCTGTTTGGTGGTATGTGTGAGCTGTTACTAAGTTGCTGGACTAGAATTGTGCCTGTCAGTTCTGCTTAAAGTTCTGTTTGGGAGATATCCTGGTATCACACCTTAGACGCCAGAGCATGTGGTATGAGGATGCATTCCCTCTTGTTTTTCTATTCCAAGTCATCAGTTTTGATGTGACAATTCTCAGGGTTACTTAAGTGTGCAGTACTCCCAGCTTCTCAGGCCAGGATCTTCACATAGACTAATATTTTTCTGTTTCAGCATGACACATGTCCTGTATGTAGGAAGAGCTTAAATGGTGAGGACTCTACTCAGCAAAGCCAGAACTCTGAGGCCTCTGCAAGCAACAGATTTAGCAATGACAGTCAGCTACATGACCGATGGACTTTCTGAAGCTAAAGACCACACCTGAATCAGGGCTATGGTAATCATCTTACCATAGCTGTAAATTGTATCAAAACAAAAAATTAGTAGATGGATATAGGAATCACATAAGAAACCCAATGCATAATATTAATGCAATGAATGTTTTTCTTCTCTAAATTTAAAGTTAGTATCTACAGATGGAATTGTATCTACAACAAAATGCCTCTTATTCATGAAATCAGAGTGATAATTTTCTAAGTGTGAAACTTAATTATGTAGGGCTCCCCCCACCTGAATAGAATCAATCCCTTAAAGTCTAGTTAGGGTCCTGCTATCTGTCATGTTGCCTTTGTAACAGAGGTTTCCACCTCCTTCTCCACCCTCTACCCCACCATTAGTGTATTTTACTATAAAAACAGTGGAACCACAGCCCTAAAGTCCTGCTGATATAAAGTCCTTTTGTCTTAATTGTACTTAAACAAACAAACAAAAAAAATCTACTCTTGATCACATTAGCTGTGAGGTGAGGCCAAATTAATTCAGGAATCTAAGACTGATGATTTTGTTTTGTCTTGATTCCCAGAGCACAAATCAAAGAAGAATTACAGTGAGAAGGGAAAAGTGGTTTACCATCATGGTGCTTTGGTTTTCTTATTTTAATTTTTAAAGACTACTTCAGTTGATGCAGTTTCCCCAGAAAACTACATAACGTATTTTGGGAGACGTATGTTGGTAGGAATCTGATTCCATTTCCTTTTTGGGAAAGAGTTGGGCAGCATACAGACATAGAAAGACAGATGTTTGAGATCTTTGCTTTTAAGATTGTAAAAAATGATCCCCAACTCATTGATTTTTGTTTGTTTCTTTCTGTTGCCTAGGCTGGAGTACAGTGGCACGATCTCAGCTCACCACAGCCTCGACCTCCCATGCTCAAGTGATCCTCCCACCTCAGCCTCCCTAGTAGCTGGGACTACAGGCATGTGCCACTATGCCTGGTTAATTTTTGTGTTTTTATAGAGATAGGGTTTTGCCATGTTGACCAGGCTGGTCTCAAACTCCTAGGCTCGAGCGATCCACCTGCCTCAACATCTCAAAGTGCTCAACTCATTGTTTACTGTCTTTTTTCCTAGTAATCTTAAAATAATTTGTGTCACAGAAATAGATGCAGTACGCATCTGCAGCCACTTCACTGTTTTTAGTAACCCATTGGTCTTCAGGACTTAAGATTTTACGTTGTCACATTTTAACTCTTTAAGCCTATTTTTCATCTCTGAAACTTTCCTTTTCTGCTTGGTTCTGGCTGTACTTGGACTCAAACTGACCAATGTGATCATGTCCGAAACAGCTTGGCCTGGGAGAGGTAGGCCTTATATTTTCAGCCTAGTAGCATCCCATGCCCATGCTCTTTGTAGTATTTAAGTATTTAACGTTGAATAAATGAAGAAGGTCAGGAACGTTGTGGAAACTTCAAAATCTCAAAAGGGGAGACATAACAGCTGTTGGTGTACCAAAAGAAGGTACTTAGGGGCACCATTAATATTGTCACATTAGCCTTTGATAGTTAGAATGATCAGAACAAGAACACCACTCTTTAATGGGTTTCTTTCTTGGCTAGGAGTCTCCTCAGTTTTTGTTGACTATCATATGCCAATTTGTAGGTGGTGGAAGGGAGCTAGAGATACCTTTTTCTTTACTTCGACAGAGGATAAAGGAGTCAGGGAGGGAAAGGAAAAAGTGGGGGGGTGGCCTGCTGAAATAATAGCCTGCCTCTAAAAGTTGCGACCAGGAAGTATGATTCAGCTGGGCTCAGAGAGAATAAAAGATGTTTTCTCATATACCTCCTGTATCACACCTCTGTCGTGATTGTTTATTTGGGGAATGAGATCTACTTAACTGTGGGTAGCCCCTGAAATGTAGCTTGAGAATACATACTGGTTTTGAATTGGGGAGGAAGACTTAAGGAAATGAGAGGTGAATTGTGAATATTTGGCCGCTACTTAGATGGAGGAAGGCTGTGTTGAAGTTGGAACACATTAGAGTTTTGAAGTACACAATGTCAGTTGTCTCAGAAAAATTATCATTGCCTGGACACTTTTGTCTGCCCATCAGCGTCTGGAAATGCCAGGACAGGCAGTTGTAGTTTTACTTAAGGCTAGAGAACTAATGCCTAGAGAACTAGAAAGGATCTGAGTTCTTTACAAAGATCTGAAAGCTTTACAAGTGGTAGAGACAAAGTGCTGGATAGGGATCTGCCTTTTTATACACAGTATAGCAAATAGCATCAGACTAAGTTATCTGAAATTTTCTTCACTTTTTTTGCTTTGATGGATGGAGGACGTGAGACTCATTTTGCTATTTCCCAGACCTGTCCCTTTTAATGAATCTGTTGTGTTTCTTCTTACAATGGGAGGTACCTCAGATGTCCAGGTTAATTTATGTTGAGGAGTTAGGGTTCTTTGGAGATTTATTATTATTATTATTATTGAGACAGAGTCTCTCACTCTATCACCTATACTGGTGGGCAGTGGCATGATCTCAGCTCACTGCAACATCTGCATCCTGGGTTCCAGTGATTCTTCTGCCTCGGCCTCCCAAGCAGCTGGGATTACAGGTATCTGCCACCATGCCCAGCTAATGTTTTATATTTTTAGTAGGGATGGGGTTTTTGTCACGTTGGCCAGGCTGGTCTTAAACTCCTGACCTCAGGTGATCTGCCTGCCTTGGCCTCCCAAAGTGCTCGGATTACAGGTGGGAGCCACCATGCCCAGCCTGAGATTTATCCTAAAGAATTGGTTCACACAGTTATTGAGGTTGCAAAGTTCCGAGATCTGCAGTGGGCCAGCTAGAAATCCAGGAGAGCTCCTGTTGTAGTTCCAGTCTTGACAGCCAGCATGGAGACCCAAGAAAGAGCTGATAGTTCCACTCCAGTTCAAAGGCAGGAAAAGACTGAGGTCTTGGCTCAAGCAGTCAGGCAGGAGGAGTTTTCCCTTACTTGTTCTGTTCAGACCTTCAACTCATTGGATGAGGACCATTCACATTAGGGAGGGCCATGTGCTTTATTCAGCCTACTGATTGGAATGTTAGTCTCATCCAAAACCACCCTCACTGGCACACCCAGAATACTCTGTGACCAAATATCTGGGTGTCCTGTGGCCTAGTCAAGTTGACACATAAGATTAACCATCACAAGAGGAAAAACAGAAATGATGCATATATACAGAGTGTTCCCAATCCCACTTAAGTTTCACCAAGTGAATAATGTGTCTGTATGAGAAATGCTTGCTTTGGCTTAGAGACCTCAGTACTGGTTACTGAGTTACTGACCTCAATACATAGTTAAGCAGTGGAAGAAATGTATATGGGATGTTTGCTGTGTATATAATGTCTATTTTTTCTTTTTAGCCTAAATTAACTCTGGAAGTCTGAGAGACCTCCCATTCTGGGAAGAAGCATTTTAGATTATTTGGTCTAACACCAGAACATGGTTGCGGTTAAGCATTTACTTCTAGGAATGCCATGTCCTTAAATGTTTCAGACACAGTTTAGATAAAATGCCCAAGGCAGGAGGCTGGATAGCCTGGACTTTTCAGATGTTCATTCTTTTACAGCTGGAAGGCTTACACACTCAGGAATCTGGAGACTTATAGAGTCAAGGGAGAGACAGTTCAACTTGCCCTGATTGTCAAAGAGAAAACTTGCGATTTCTGATCTTGGAACCCTTAGTTTGAACTTGAGGTCTTTAAATTCATGTTAAGCAGCCCTTTGAATTTTATGCAGTGCTGAACAGATTATTTTCTTATTCTGAATGACTTTTCATCTATATCTTTTCCATTATAATTCCAATAGTATATATGTATCCTCTTGTCTGTTACAGTTTGAAATGAGGGAAAAAATTATTTGGTTAGCACATAATTAGGAAAGATTTCTTAGAGATTGGTAGACTTGGGAGTTGTGAGGTCATATAGGGCAGTGCCTTGATTTATTGCTTCTGTGGTAGTTTCCAGATAGGTTAGTCTAACCCATCTTCACATGGGTTAGTTGTGGTTGGACAGAACTAGAGAGTCTGATGGGAAGAGCAAGATTTAGCTGATATCTCCAGTATCTTTAAAGTTTCAGAATTAATGAGTTCGGAGCAAGGAGAAGAAATAACCCCAGCATTAAAAATTAATTTTCTATCAAAGTTCCTGTTGCTGGTTCTCTGAAGAGTTAAGAAACTTGGAGAATCCAGAAAGACATTTTGTCCCTGTTGCTGTAGCTCTTTGACTCTTTCCCTACAATAATGCTTTAATTTATGAGAAAAAGACTAGAGGATGTAGAAATGGCTGTTAAATAGCTTCCTTTTAGCTCATCATAAAGTGTATCAGCATTTGCTGCGTAATAGTTGGGCAGGTGCTTCTTAAATGTTTTCTTTGAGCAGGAATTGGTCCAGGAATTGGCTCTCAAGTTAGAAGGAAAATTTGGGGGGAAGAACTTGAGTTTTCCCCAGTCTTTGATTAAATAGCTATTAGGAAAAAAATTTCTTGCTTATGTCTTTGTATTGCATATTTATATATATATATATATATATATATATATATATATATATATATGTGTGTGTGTGTGTAAATATAGGTATTTATATTCACAAACACATATATGCACATTTCACACTGGAGGAAGAAGGGATATGGTATGCACTGAGGTAAAGTGAGCAGGGATACAGAAGAGGGCTAGAGCCTCACAATCTGATTCTCTTGTTGTACGTAACCTGATCGTCAAAGAGAAGAGAAAACTTGTGATTTCTGATCTTGGAACCCTTAGTCTGAACTTGAGGTCTTTAACTTCATATTAAGCAGCCCTTTGAATTCCATGCAAAGGGTCTGTGTTTCCCTGAGTTCTCTGTTACAGGGCACTGTTGGCTTGGGCTGGTACCCTGTTTGCTCTGTGATGAAGGGATTCACTGGAGGTAAAAACCTAATCATTTCCAAGGGTTGAGACTAAATGACTTTGAGGAAAGGATATTCAACATCCGTTGCTTCTATATTATAATTATAAAATAGAATTATAATACAGTTATCTATTGCTATTGAAAAAAATATTTCTGACAAATTATTGACACCAAATTGAATAATTCATGACCTTCTACATGCTTCAGCTTCTTTCTCTCTGGTTTCCAGGTGCTGTTCCCTCAAAAAATACAAATTAAATACATTGGTCTTAATAAATCAGGAGGGAAGCATAGTCTGTGTCTGTTTTAAATGACAACAACAACAAAACAGCCTTTGGTGCTTAAGGAGTGGAAGACAGAATTTTTTTTTTTTTTTTTTTTTTTTTTGAGACACAGTCTCACTCTTTCGCCCAGACTAGAGTGCAGTGGCATGATCTCAGGTCACTGCAACCTCTGACTCCTGGGTTCAAGTGATTCTCTTGCCTCAGCCTCCCAAGTAGCTGGGATTACAGGCATGCGCCACCACACCCAACTAATTTTTGCGTTTTCAGTAGAGACAGGATTTTGCCATGTTGCCCAGGCTGGTCTCGAACTCCCGACCTCAAGTGACCACCTGCCTCAACCTCCCAGAGTGCTGGGATTACAGGCATGAGCCACCACGCCCGGGTGAGAAGACAGATTTTAAGAGAGGGAGCAGTGCTGGTATCTGAATAGGTATTTGGATGTTAGGGGAAAACCCTTTTTGGCCTCTGTGGTAGAGAGATGAGGAGATAAAAGTGCTGTTTACAAGAATAATCCATTGGAGCTTTGGGGATTGAGGAGGACTTATAACATAGAGTTCTGTTACTAACAATTTCCAAAATGAATCTCATATAATTTCGTCACTGACACAGTAAGATGGAGGAAATTTTTGATGGGATAAACATCACAAATGGCAGTCCTAAAAGGGGGAAATCCTAGCCTGCAGCAATGTTAGTGTCTCAGTAATCAGTCTGGGAGCCACTGGGCTGCTTCAGGGGTTTAAAATAGAACACATAGAATATGATGTGTGCAACTGGAGATGCTTTCCAGGGTCAAAATAGAGCCCTTGTCTGATCCAAACAACATTGTAAGGTTTTGATCTCATACCTGCCACAGACAGGTGCATTATAGGCATTCAACTTTAAGGTTTTATACATACAAACTTTACATTTTCCTGCCAAAATACATTTGGTGTCCACAGAAGTGTAGTTTGTATGTTGCCCTTTTTCCCTCTTTCAACCAGAACATATAGATCTGTGAATCATAGGCTTGTGGTTCTTTATCTTTTCCAAAAATTACTAGATTCTTGGCTGGGTGTGGTGGCTCCCGCCTGTAATCTCAGCACGTTGGGAGACTGAGGCAGCAGATCACTTGAGGTCAGGAGTTCAAGACCAGCCTGGGCAACACAGTGAAAGCCCATCTCTACTAAAAATACAAAAATTAGGCAGATGTGGTGGCAGGCACCTGGAGTCCCAGCTACTCAGGAGGCTGAGGAGGGAGAATCACTTGAGCCCAGGAAGCAGAGGTTGTAGTGAGCCGAGATCGTGCCACTGCACTCCAGCCTGGGCAGCAGAGACCCTGTCTCAAAACAAAAACAAAAAAACTCCAAAATTATTAGATTCCCTTCCAACAACATGATAGCCATATTACTAGTATTTTTGGTAAAAGAATACATAACAAAAAGCTGCTATGATTTCAGTAATGCTTTTAAGTCAATTTATCTTTATTAGTCACACCAGAATCTGTATCCAGTTGAAATATAGTATATACAAATATTTGAAAGATATTTATTCAAGCTCAAGATTATGGTATATCTGTTCCTTGTAATAACCTCATGGCCTCACAGAGGTTCAAAACCCATGGTTGTGAATCACTCATAGATTGGGGCTAAGATGTGTGTCCAGAAAACTGCCTATTCATGCATGGAAATTTGTAGGCTTGTTTGAAGTCAATTGTTTCAATACATTTTGAAAACCAAGATACAAATATCTTAAATTTCTGTTGAACCAAGTCCTGAGATAAGCAGAGTAAATAAATTCTTTTAGAAGCAAGACTCAGTTGGTATGTACAAAGTATATTTGCTTTGTATATATTTTGCTTAGTTCGAGTCAGAGCTGGTAGTCTCATGCTCATAAATGTCTTGATAAACTTGGGCAGTGTATCCTTTCTGTGATTGTGTGTCACAGATTGTTATATATGGACTGTAATTAAGTATAGTACAATGGCTGAAACTTTTCATATAGTTGGATATAACTTCTTACTGAGACTTCCAGTGATTATATAGTGTTGAGTAGCTCTAGGAGATTCTTTGAATACTAAAAACAAAAGACATCTCACCCATGTGAGCTTCTTATTTAGTTGGAAACACAGAACTAACATATGAAACAGGTAGAGAAGGATTAAAATGAATATGATGTAGTGGAGAAAGCTTTGGAGACTGGAGTCGGAATTCAGATGGTTCTAGGTTCCAAATACAGACTGTCATTTGATTCTCAGAACAATCCTGTGGAAACAGAAGATGGAGTAGGCAGTATCACTTTTTACGGACAAGTAAGCAGAAATCGCATCTCAGAACTTCATTTGCCCAATGACAACTGGTATGTTGCAGAGCCAGAATTTGAATCCAGATCTTTGGCTCCATGTCTAGACCTTTTATCTCCATAGGATACAAAGTCTAAAATCTTAGTTTGAGGTTCAAGATTACCACTAATAAGGGTATTACCTCCCTCAGCCATATCTCTCTCCATTCCCACAATCCTTAGCTCCCACGTTTGGCCGGTCCTTGCCAAGGATCACAGGTAAAGTGTCTCTTTCCTTTTAATGGCTCACCATGGAGCTGTAGCTAAATTTCTGCGCTCCTACCCCTTTACTCATGTAGTTCCTCCTATCAGGAATATCCTGCCTACTGTCTGCTTAACTATGACAAGAGGTCATCTGTCCAAAGAGAAAGAAGAGAGTTTGTGAATTTAGGAGAAAAGACTGCAAATACTGTGATGGGCGTTTATTTAAAAAGAGAAATGACCAAAGAGGTTAACAAGCATTTATTGAAGCTGGACAGTTGTAGTCTGTGGTGCGCCTGGTCTGCACAAATCTTCCTCTTCCTCCAGCAGTGCTGTGTGGATGCTGTTGAACGTCAAGGTCTATCTGCATTTCCTCATTTTCATACCAAGTCAGTCACTGGATCTGGCTGTCTTCCTTTCCGTCCTACGTATCTTTGCTTGTTTTCTCTCTTTTTCCTTTACAGTGTTAAATAAAAATTTCTTCCCCCCACATTTGGTGTTCTCCTTTTGTTTGACTTGACTTATTTTACCGTGTTGATGAGGAAGGAGGAAAAGTTGTTCTGGGGTACAAAAAAGCATATATTTATCCAGTATTTGAGAACAGTATACCAGCCACTTTGTGAAAGCTATTTTATTTACTGGAGCTTAGGAGGGCAGAAGGCAAGTTTGCTCTGACAGTGAGGGGGGAAAGTCAAGGTGCACACTGATTTGCCCCAGCTCCTGTTTCCACAGATTCTTGGCATATTCGCATCTCTCCCGCTGTGCTCCATTGCTTGCTTCTCTGTGCCTATTGTAATGAGAAAGATACTAAGCCAGAGTCAGACTTATCTTGCTGTAGCTTTTTAAAAAGTTTCTTTTGGCACAAGGCTTACAAAGCTGTGGAAAGAAAAAGAAAGTTTGTGTTACTGCCTGGTAACTTAGAATAGCAACAAAATACCTGATAAAATGAAGTCTGACCTATCCTGAGTGTGTTACTGCCTTGTAACTTAGAATAGCAACAAAATACCTGATAAAATGAAGTCTGACCTATCCTGAGTGTGTTACTGCCTGGTAACTTAGAATAGCAACAAAATACCTGATAAAATGAAGTCTGACCTATCCTGAGTGTATGTTTGATTGGCCCTCATGACTGTAAAGGGAACTATTTTATGTGTTGTGTCTTATTACTAAAGTTAGGGCTGTGATCTTGAGCAAATCTCATTCTGGTGGGAGTGGGGAGGGGGCTAGCCTTGATCGCCCCTTGCTGGAAGGTGGGACATTCAAAGAAGCAATAGATGCCACTCAAAAAGTTGAAGGTAGGCTTTGCACGTATAGCTTGGAATTGCTGGCACAATGATAAGACAAGGATATTCACTGAAGTTAGCTTCATGAGCTGAGAGGGGCACAGATCTCCAGGAAAACTCCCTCCTCCTCTTCCCCATGTGTAAGCGTGATAACTTGATCTATGTGATGTTTCTAGACCTGAGAAAGCATGTGTACTATTCTGAATGCTACCTCTTTCCATGATTCTACCAAGCCTTGAGTTGGAGGAGAGGGATAAACAAAGCTTGTAAGTAGTGTGTATTTTCTTGTTAATCAAATATTGAGCTTTAGTTTTTTTCCTTTTGTTAACTTTAAAGCTGCTTGAATTGAAGATAGGAGAAAACAAAAGATTGGATTCAAAAGTTCATTCTCTTCACCTGAGTGGAAAAGGGAAAAAAGCCCAGACATTTTAAAATTTATTTTGCCAGGCGCGGTGGCTCACGCCTGTAATCCCAGCACTTTGGGAGGCCGAGGCGGGTGGATCACGAGGTCAAGAGATCGAGACCATCCTGGTCAACATGGTGAAACCCCGTCTCTACTAAAAATACAAAAAATCAGCTGGGCATGGTGGCGCGTGCCTGTAATCCCAGCTAGTCAGGAGGCTGAGGCAGGAGAATTGCCTGAACCCAGGAGGCGGAGGTTGCAGTGAGCCGAGATCGCGCCATCGCACTCCAGCCTGGGCAACGAGAGTGAAACTCTGTCTCCAAAAAAAAAAATAAATAAAATAAAATTTATTTTTATTTTTTTTCCTCTAGGATGACTTGGGAATCAAAGATAGTGACTGGTAGTAGGCTGTATGGCTAGACTCAATTTCCCCTTCAGAATTTTTATTCTAAAATAAAATGTATTTTATTGGTTACAGTAGCCTAAACAAGGGAAGTTAGAGTCAGTAAAAAATTATGTCTAAAGGGTCAGACTGTTTCTTATTCGTGTTTCCTCCTGAAAACTGGCATACGCTTAAACTTGGAAGATCCTCACTAAGGATTACAGATAAGGTCTCTGTTTTCTTTTTGAAATCTCTGTTTTCTTTTGATGACTTGCAAATAAGGGACTGGAATAGGGAATGTTTTGGGGGCCCTGTTTCTGGAAAGGGGAGGAGGCAGTCTCAGAATGAGGGAGGTGGTGGAGGTAAGAGGTTCTTTGCATATAGTAGGTCATTAGTGTAAGGTTTAAGAGTGAGAAGGATCTGTATTAATTGCTGTGAAGGGCAACATTTAACTTTTTTTTGAGAAAGGGTCTGTTACCCAGGCTGGAGGACAGTGGCATGATCGTGGCTCACTGAACCTCAACCAACCTGGGCTCAGGTGATCCTCCTGCCTTGGCCTCCTGAGTAACTGGGACTATAGGCGCATGCCACCGTACCTAATTTTTGTACTTGTTTGTAGAGATGGGTTTCATCCTGTTGCCCACACTGGCCTCAGACTCCTATGCTCAAGGGATCCTCCCACCTCGGCCTCCCAAAGTGCTGGGATTACAGGCTTGAGCCACTGTGCCAGGTCCCATTCAACTTCTTTATGTCTGTTTCCTGATGTTTGCTTGCAAGTTAGAATCATGTGTAAAGCATCTGATTCATCATACAGGTTCTTTAACAAATTTATTAAGAGCCTGCTATATGTCTGAGACTTGGGGTAAACGAGGCAAAGTCTTTACATATATAGAGCCTACATTCTGATGCCGCTCAAAACAGTGATAGTTACTGATTTGAGGAAAACCTAAATAAAATGGAGGTAAGAATGCCAAGGACAGGCAAAAACCTGTATCAGTTGCTTGTTACACAAAAACATAATGACAAATTATTGGAAGTTTCACTTTTTGTTATAGGGAAAATGGAAATCCATATGGATAAGTGGTGCTCAGAGGACTCAGCTGCATGTGTTTAATATGCCCAATCTGGCCATCAGCCTTTGCTGAGGAGCTGCACTGTTCAAAACCCACCTCCAGACCAAGTATCGCTTGCCTTGTTCTTCCTGTAATAGCCAAAAATCTGTTGCTTCAACTTGGAGCCCTCTGTTCATGCAGCGAGTAGAGGCAGTTGTACTAACATGCCTCTCTCACAGGCCTTCTTTCCTAATGAGTCTGACCTCCTACCCATTGAAAAATCAGATTCATTTGTCTTCCTCTACATATACAAAGTCTTTAGTGCCTTTGGATCAGGGAAACCGGTTTGAACTTCCCTGTGGATAGCCAGGACTCGAGGAACATTCTTCTCTCCCTCTGGACTTCCTTTCCAACCTTCTCCTCCTGGAGAATAACCAAGGTGGCAGAAATATTATAGTACACTTATAGCTTGGGGTGCTTACGGCTCTTCTGGACATACCTTGTAGGACCACCAGGCTGGTGACCAGCATCACCCAGACCTTTTCTTGTAGGAAGCCTGAACTGAGAGTGCCTTCACTATGGCCGAATTCAAGATGGTGTCGTCGTTTGGATCCCGTCACTGTGTAGTTCCCCGTCTCTGGTTCAAAAGAGAATCATGGATCAGGGGAGGGTTTCAGAAATCATCAGTACCTCCCTTTGCATCATCTCATGACATCTCTATGATCTCCAAGGATACCTCCCACCATAATTCATTACCCAAATAAGTATTTTTTAACCCTGTGGGTAATTATGATGTCCTTAAGCAGCCATAAATAAGTATAGAATCTCCTGCGTGTTAGACACTGGGGATGCAAATAGACCTTAAAGTAATTCTAAAGTTTTCCCACAGAGATAGCTGAAACAGCTTAGTCACCTTGGACTTGGGTATCCCCATTTTCTAGAGTGGGTCAAGCAATTTGGCATAAGTTAAAATCTTGCTCTTTGGAATAGATCAGGGTTTTTTGTGTTTTGAGACAGGGTCTTGCTCTGTCATCCAGGCTAGAGTGCAATGGTGTGATCATGGCTCACTGCAACCTCAACCCCCTGGACTCAATCGATATTCCCACCTCAGCCTTCCTAGTAGCTGGGACTATAGGCATGTGCCACCACACCCAGTTAATTTTTGTATTTTTTTTTTTTTTTGTAGAGATATTTTCACTATGTTGGCCAGGCTGGTCTTGAACTCATGGGCTCAACTGATGCACCTGCCTTGGCCTCCCAAAGCACTGGAGTTGCAGGCATGAGACACCACACCCAGCCTAGATCTGGATTTTTATCCAGCATTTACTAGTTGGCCAATACGGTGAAACCTCGTCTTTACTAAAATACAAAAAATTAGCTGGGTTTGGTGGCTACATGGGAGGCTGAAGCAGAGGAATTGCTTGAAGCAGAGGAATTGCTTGAACCCGGGAGGCAGAAGTTGCAGTGAGCCGAGATTGTGCCACTACACTCCAGCCTGGCAACACACGGAGACTCCATCTAAAAAAAAAAAAAAATTACATGGAAAGCAATTTTTTTTGACTCATAGCATCTTGTGATAATGTCTTTTTTCCTTTTCTTTTTTCTGATAAAGATTATAATTCTCAGTGTCTTTTTTCTTTCCTCACATTTGGTTTATAGTTTGGCTGAATATATAATTTTAGGTGAAGTTTTTTTTTCCCCCCACAGCATTTTGAAAGATTGCTCTATTGTCTGGGAATATAGGAACACAGAGATGCTTTCTGTAGGGCACAATTTGACTTAAGGAAGTCATATAAAGCTGGGGCTGGAGCACCCATATTTAGGATATGCCAAAGTAGTACTGGAGCAGGGAGGGGACACAGGGTGAGACAGCTGCAGAAGCTGGAGGCCTCCCTGCCTCAGAGTTTGAGACCGTAACTGTTTTAGGCCCTGTCCCCTTTCTGGTTTCTGGTTCCAGGAACTGGAACTCCTGAGGGCCGGCCGTAATTTTTGCTTTGTTTTTCCTCCTTTAAGTTATGGTACCTTGAATGGGTTTCCTTCTTCCAACTAAATGGTCCTTAAGACAGATACCCGTTTTATCTCACACCTGATCTGTTTGTCTGCCTGAATTCAGAAATACAGCCACATTTCTGGGAGACCTCTGAATTGGGAACCAGGAGGCCTAATTCCTATCTGCTTTTACTGGCCCTGGTCAGTGAGTAGCACTGGACAAGTCTCTTCAACCCCTGTGACTCCATCTCCCTGTCAATAAAAATGCAACAGCCACCCCAGTAAGAGTTTTAAAATTAAAGGCAAAATGAGATGATGTTTGTATGTGGACTTTGAAGAAAGGCAGCATCCGCCGATGGGAGTGATGGAAAGGACTGAGGAAGAAGGAAACTGCCTATCCAGGACCTGAACCATCTGGTTATATTTCCAGCTGTCAGCCCTGGTCACTGTCCCACCTGGTGGCACTAGGAGTACTGGAGACTCACCTGTGACTAGAATGGAGAAAAAATGGCCCTGAAGGCGGATATCTGACTTCTGGCTTCTGGCACAACACTGGTAGGTCCCACCGTCCGACGGTGTAACTTGGCTTATGGTGAACACCAGCTGAGATGATATTTCACCAACACCATCTATCCCAGGATCCCTTTTAAGTCTCAGCTGTTGCAGACTGGTCTCAGGAGAACAGTTTCCAGACCTGTCCTTGCACAGAAACACTATAAACCCCTCAGCCTCTTCTTTCTTATGCCACACAGTACAGATTAAGTTTAATCTGGCTCCCTCCTGGGAAGCTGAGCTGGTGATGTTCATGCATCCTGGAATGGAAAGGGAAGAATTACCCAGAGGTCAGGTCGCGTTCTTTGAGTTTCACCATAACTGCTCCTTATCACTAGAAATCTTCAAGGAAGGACTGGAGCAGAAGCTGGCAGCCACGCTGGCAGACAGGAAATACAAATTACAGCTCTATCGATGGCCGTGTGACCATAAGCAAGTTACCTAACTCCTTGGGGAGTAGTTTATTCATCTGGAAAATGAAAATTAAGGGACTAAATAATCTCAAAGTGTCCATTAATTCATAGGTTTCTTTGTTTCTCCACTTAACAAATATGTTTAGGCATTCACTCTGCCAAACCTGCTGGGGCTGTGATGACTAGGACATGAACCCCACCGTCGGACCTTTTTTTTTTTTCCCCTAACCACTAGATGACTGAGGATTTTTTTTTTAATTTTTTAATTTTTTAATTTTTTTTTTTAAGAGAAGGTCTTGGCCAGGCGTAGTGGCTCACGCCTGTAATCCAAGCACTTTGGAGGCCAAGGCGGGCGGATCACCTGAGGTCGGGAGTTCAAGACCAGCCTGACCAATATGGTGAAATCCCATCTTTAAAAAAAAAAAGAAAAGAAAAAAAGAGAAGGTCTTGCTGTGTCACCCAGGCTGGAGTGCAGTGGCACAATTGTGACTCACTGCACCCTTCAACTCCTGGGCTCAAGCAGTCCTCTCACCTCTGCCTCTTGAGTAGCTAACACTACAGGTATGCACCACTGTGCCTGGCTAGTTTTTTATTATTTTGCAGAGACAGGTTCTTACTATCTTGTCCAGGCTGGTCTTAAACTCCAGGCATCAAGCGACCCTCCTGCCTCTGCCTCCCAAAGTGCCGGGATTATAGGCATGAACCACCGTGCCTAGCCACTCTCAGAGTTTAAAGCCTAATATAAAAACAGATTAGTAGACTGGGTGCGGTGGGTCACACCTGTGATCCCAGCACTTTGGGAGGCTGAGACGGGCAGATTGCCTGAGCTCAGGAGTTCGCGACCAGTCCAGGCAACACGGTGAAACCCTGTCTCTACTAAAATACAAAAAGGAAAATTAGCTGGGCGTAGCAGTGTGTGCCTGTAGTCCAGCTACCCAGGAGGCTGAGGCAGGAGAATTGCTTGAACCTGGGAGGCGGAGGTTGCAGTGAGCCGAGATCATGCCACTGCACTCCAGCCTGGGCAACAGAGTGTGACATCGTCTCAAAAAAAAAAAAAAAAAAAAAAACCAGATTAGCAAAAAATTGCAATTTAATTCCACAGTTATTGTAATTGAGGAATCTTAGAGATTGCCGAGTCTGTCTAAGAATCAAGAAAACTTCACAGTGAAGTAAGTACTGGAGCTGAGACTTGAAGGATGAGTAAAAGTTCTAAGAAATACAACATGAGGCCACAGAAATACCAGAGATGATTAAAAACAAGGTTGGGCCCGGTGGCTCGTGGCTATAATCCCAGCACTTTGGGAGGCCAAGGCAGGCGGATCACCTGAGGTCGGGAGTTCGAGATCAGCCTCACCAACATGACAAAACCCTGTCTCTACTAAAAATACAAAATTAGCCGGGTGTGGTGGCGCATGCCTGTAATCTCAGCTACTTGGGAGGCTGAGGCAGAAGAATCATTTGAACTCCGGAAGTGGAGGTTGCAGTGAGCCGAGATCTCACCATTGCACTCCAGCCTGGGCAACGAGAGTGAAACTCTGTCTCAAAAACAAAAACAAAACAAAACAAAAACACCCACTGTGTGGAAATGGAGAATGGACTGGAGGAACAGACTAATTATTGAGGGACCGTTGTTATCCAAAGACCATGACTCTGATGGTGCCAGTCTGCAGACTTGATGATGTTCCCTGCAAGTAATCTATGACCTGGGTACAGAAGTGGAGAAAAGGGTTGGGCTGACCCAGGGTACTGTCCTGGCTCCCGGGCTGTCTCTGACGTAATTTTCCAGGGCATTGGCCCTGCCGCCTTGGTGCCGTCCCTCATTCTCCTCAAACTTCACTGTCTTCCGTAGCTTATGTTTCGTAGTCATTGCTATAATCTCCCCTTACACCCTCCCTCAGCTCCCGTAGCTTTACTCCCACTATGACGAATCCTTGCAAAACCTCAGCCTTGGTTAAATCCAGCTCTCTGCTAAAAACCCATTAGGCAGACGCTGAGGCTGCCAGCCCCTCCCCCACTCCCTTGGCAGAGTGATCCCCTATGACTTGCTTTTCCTTGTAAGACTCCCCTTGGTGGCGGGGCACAGTGGCTCACACCTGTAATCCCAGCACTTTGGGAGGCCGAGGCGGGTGGATCACCTGAGGCTGGGAATTCAAGGCCAGCCTGACTAACATGGAGAAACCCCGTCTCTACTAAAAACATAAAATTAGCCGGGCGTGGTGGCACCTGCTTGTAATCCCAGCTATTCAGGAGGCTGAGGCAGGAGAATCGCTTGAACCCGGGAGGCAGAGTTTGTGGTGAGCTGAGATTGTGCCATTGCACTCCAGCCTGGGCAACAAGAGTGAAACTCCACCTCAAAAAAAAAAAAAAAAGACTCCCCTTGGTAAACACAGTAAATTCACTCGCATGAAAATGATGAAGAGGCAGAGATGGAAGCTGTCCCCTACATATTTAATGCCATTCTCTTAAAAGGGTAGTTTATGGGCTAGACCCATATCTGAGGGAGACCTGCAATCCCAGCCATTGATTAACTCTTAATTTCTGCTTTCCAGCTGGAAATTCTATAGGGTCTCTATTAGAGTGCTTTTCTATAGATCAAATCCTCGGTATAGCCATAGAGACAGGTATTATTGTTTCCATTTTATAAATACACAAATTGAGGCCAGAGTAGTTAAACTAGTTGCTGAAGTTAACAAAGATTGTAGTATCTAGATCTCAAGCCTGGCTTTTATACATTTATAATATATGAGAAACTAAAGGAATCTTAGGTTGAGGCACAGATGACCAGGGTACATTAACACACATAGCAGAGGCAGAATGGTAGAGAGGCAGTAGTATCTGTTCTAACAAAAAATAAAAAGACGCCGTATTTTTGACTCTTAATGTAAGAAGAGTGAGTTGGCCGGGCTCCTGAGGATCACCTGAGGTCAGGAGTTTGAGACCAGCCTGACCAATATGGTGAAACCCCTTCTCTACTAAAAATATAAAAATTAGGCAGGCATGGTGGCACGCGCCTGCACTCCTGGCTACCCGGGAGGCTGAGACAGGAGAATTGTTTGAGCCTCCGAGGTGGAGGTTGCAGTGAGCCGAAATCGCACCACTGCACTCCAGCCTCGGTGACAGAGTGAGACTTTGTCCCCACCCCCACAAAAAAAAGAAGAAGAAGAAGAAGAGTGAGTCCTTTGCTTCCCCACCTGAGAAAATCACGGGATCCAACCCTTCCCCTAAGCCCAGGGTCCTCGCCACGGCTGTCTCTGCTCTAGGGCCTGTCCTTACCACCAGACTGGATGCCCACAACTGCCAGCAGGATGGCCAGGGCACAGCAGCCTCTGCCAGGTTCCATCAGCATCCTGCACGCTGTCAGCAGGCCCAGGAACTTGAAGCAAATGTTGGCTCTGCTGGTATCCTTGGCTTCAGGCTCCTGAAAGCACAGGGGGACCCACTAGACAAAGCTTTCCAGGGCTCCAAGACCATCTCCCCACCCCAGGCACTAGCTTTGATTGGCTAGAGTATGATGGAGGTAGAGGAGGGTCTGGGCATGTGTGTTCAGCTGGCTGGGAAGTGACGCGGTAAACCAAGTGAAATATACTAGGGTGGGGGTGGGGAGAAGGGAGAGACTAGGGAGACACCAAAGCCTATTTTCTCACCTTTTTTTAAAAGTTAAATTAGATTGCTGGGTCAAAGACTATGAGTATTAATACTTTTTTTCTACTATAATCAGATTGTTCTCCAAAAAGGCTGTTGAGAATCAGATGTTCTGTTAGAGATCTGTTTTATTTTGCATTTCCATGGTTAGTGAGGTTGAGGATCTTTTCATATGCTTGTTGGTTATTGGTATTCCCTTGTCCATGACTTGTGTGTTTATATTTCTTAAAAACTCGTTTCAGGAACTTTCTCTATATTAGAGATATTAACCCATCTGCCATTTTTTAGGCAAATACTTTCTCCCAATTTGTTGTTTATCTCTTCACTTCGTTTATCATGCTTTTTTTTTTTCCACAAGGAAAATTTACATCGTATGTAATTGAATTCAACATACCTATCTTTTCCTCTAAGTTGTCTGGGTTTGCTGCATTGTTCAGGAAAGCTTCCCTCCGATTGAGGCTATACTTTTCATTCAGTATTTTTTTTGTTTTACTTTTTATAATTATACCTTCTAATCCTGGCTAAGAAAAATTACCCCTGTTTCAAAATAACTGAACAAAAACAAACACCTGAATTTCATCAGTAGGGAAATGGTTTAATAAGTTTCAATTAATCTATACAATAAAATATTATATATTATTAAAAGAATGAGATACTTCTATAAATATGGGCCTGAACATCTGTTTATGATATAGCATTAGGTTAAAAGGGCAAATTGCATTTATGTATATAAAATAAATATATTTTTATTTTTAAAAAATCCTCTGTGTATATATTTTTTAAATGTGTTTGAAGTTTTGTAGTTTATAACTTTTAAATAGGTAATTACATTCACAGAGTTCAAAATTCAAAAGGGGAAAACAAGAATTTTTCTATAAATTAATTTTTCTGGTTTTTATAATCAGCTTGTCTCGTCTCTCCCTTCCTACCATGTACCACCAAGAAAAGTCCTACTGGTATTTTTTTTTATTGGGATAGGTTCAATTTATGTTTCAACTTAGGGAGAATTGAATTTTTTGTTACACTGATTCCTTTGATCTGAGAACGTGATACTCATTTTTCAAATATGTGTGTCTCAGATATGTATAGAAGTTTTCTTCATAAAGTCTTTGTTCATTTCTTAGCTGAGTTTGTTTCTTGAATAATTCATATTCTTTGTCACTATTGAAAATGTCATCTTTTACCCATTGTATCTTTTTTTTTTTTTTTTTGAGACGGAGTTTCGCTCTTGTTACCCAGGCTGGAGTGCAATGGCGCGATCTCGGCTCACCGCAACCTCCGCCTCCTGGGTTCAGGCAATTCTCCTGCCTCAGCCTCCTGAGTAGCTGGGACTAGAGGCACACACCACCATGCCCAGCTAATTTTTTTTTGTATTTTTAGTAGAGACGGGGTTTCACCATGTTGACCAGGATGGTCTCGATCTCTTGACCTCGTGATCCACCCGCCTCGGCCTCCCAAAGTGCTGGGATTACAGGCGTGAGCCACCGCGCCCGGCTACCCATTGTACCTTTTAACTTGTTTTTTCAGTCTCTTTATATCATTCATTATATCATGTCATTTTTCTTTGTTGTTCGTATATGAAAGGCTATTTTTTTCACCAGATATTAATTTCATATCCAGCTACCCTCCTTTAATTCTATCGATTTTCAGTTGATTCTCTTGGATTTTCCAGTCATGCAATCACATTATGTGTAAATAACAATTACTTCCTTTTCTATTTTATACCTCTGATTTCTTTCTTCTAATTGTATTGGTTAATATCTCCAGAAAAAATATTAAATAATAATGGTAATAATGAATCTCTGTGTTTTTTCTAAGTTTAATGGAGAATGTTAAATGTTTCCTTATTAAGTATTATAGTAGTTTTGAGAATTAGATGTATTTTATTATGTTAAGGAATATATATTTATTTCTATTTTATTAAGAGTTTTAGGCTGGGCATGGTGGCTTGTGCCTGTAATCCCAGCACTTTGGGAGGCCGAGGCGGGCAGATCACCTGAAGTCAGGAGTTCGAGACCAGCCTGACCAACATGAAGAAACTGTCTCTACTAAAAATAACAAAATTAGCTGGGCATGGTGGTGCATGCCTGTAGTCCCAGCTACTCAGGAGGCTGAGGCAGGAGAATCGCTTGAATCCGGGAGGTGGAGGTAGCAGTGAGCCGAGATCAAGACACTGCATTCCAGCCTGGGTAATAAAAGCAAAACTCCGTGTCAAAAAAGATACCAAAAAAGTTTTAAAATGTCAGGGATGGATGTGCATGTCTTAGTAGTTGCCTTTAAATATCAACTGAAATAATCATATTATTTTTCTTTATAGATTTATTAAGATGGTGATCTACAGTAATAGATTTCCTAAAATTGATACATCTTTGCAGTCCTACACAAACAAAAACGGAAGCCATTTGGTCATAATATCTTATTCCTTTCACATGCTGCTGTATGCTGTTTCATAAGATTTAAACTTTTAAAAATTGAAAGGCCCAGGTGCAGCAGCTCACACCTATAATCCCAGCACTTTGGGAGGCCAAGATGGGAGGATCACTTGAGCCCAGGAGTTTGAGACCAGCCTGGGCAATGAAGTGAGACCCTGTCTTTACAAAAAATACAGCTAAAAAAATTAGCCAGGTGTAGTTGTGCATACCTGTAGTCTCAGCTACTCAGGAGGCTTAGGTCAGAGAAGTGCAGGAGTTCAAGGCTGCAGAGAGCTATGACCTCCACTGCACTCTGCCTGGTTGACACTGAGAACCCGTCTGTCTCAAAAAAAAACAAACAAAAATTACACACATACAAAAATTAACTAACCAATCCAGCAAGATATTAGAAATATAATGCCCCATGACAAATAGAATGACGTTTCATTTTTAGAAATTCTTGGATGATTTAATATTAGGATTCTATTAATAACATACTACTGGATCAAAAAAGAAAGTCAATATTACCTTCTGATAAAATCCTACATTAATTCCCACTAAAAGCCTAAGTAAAATGGTAATGGATGAATACTATTCAATATAGTGGAGAAATGTATATCTCAGATAAAATTTCAGCATCATATTTAATGGTCAAATATAGGATAATTTCTTTTAATATTAGGAGCAAGGCAAAGATGCTTCCTATTATTTCTGTTATTTTACATTGTTCTGGAAGTGTCTGACATTATATTTAAACAAGAAAATAAAGCAAAGGGTATAAATATTGGAAATCTGAAGGCAAAATTATTACTATTTATATGTGAGATAACTTACATCTGGCAAACCCAAGAAACTTAAGAATTATTAGAAACTGTAAAAGATAGAGTATCTGAATGGGCAGTTCACAAAAGAGAAAATGGAATAAAAAGGTTTTCAGTCTTACAAGTATTCAGGGAAGTACAAATTAAAAATTCAGAGTTCATAATTTCAGAATTACCACCTGTTAAAAGAAAAAAAATTTAAAAGATTGATAAATCCAGTTTTGGTAAGGGCAAGAAGAAACGCAGTAAATCATTCGCTCTGGGTAGAACTATACGTTGTTATGGAGCTTTGGGGGAATACTCATTATATATTAACATTTAAAATGCACATACCCTGTCCCTTTGGCTATAGCTTACAGAAATAAAAGCATGAGTGTGCTAGTATATATGTACAAGAATATTCACTGCAACATTGTTGATAATACCAAAAAATTAGAAACAGGTGAAGGCCAGGTGTGGTGGCTCACAGCTGTGATTCCAGCACTTTGGGAGGCTGAGGTGCTAGGATCACCTGAGGTCAGGAGTTTGCGACCAGCTGGCTAACATGATGAAACCCTGGCTCTATTAAAAATGCAAACACGGACGGGTGTGGTGGCTCACTCCTGTAATCCAAGCACTTTGGAGGCCAAGGTGGGTGGATCACCTGAGGTCGGGAGTTCAAGACCAGCCTGACCAACATGGTGAAACCCCCGTCTTAAAAAAAAAAAAATTAAAAAAAAATTCGAACATTAGCCAGGCATGGTGGCAGATGCCTGTAATTCCAGGTACTCAGGAGGCTGAGGCAAGAGAATTGCTTGAACCTGGGAGGTGGAGACTGCAGTGAGCCAAGATCATACCACTGCACTCCAGCCTGGGCAACACGAGCAAAGCCTTGTCCCCCTCCTGCTCCCACAAAAAAAGGAAACAGGTGAAGACCCCATTGGTAGAAGAATGGCTGAATAAATTATTGCATATCCACAGAATAGAATGTTATGTAATTATAATTTATATAAAATAATTAAATTAGTGTATATAAATAAATATAATTTAATAAGGTATTTATGAACACATAACATTATTAATTTTCCTAGATATAATTATTAGTCAGACAACATGATAATAGAAAAAATGTCCCATTCATTGTAGCAACCAAAACAACCCATAAAATGTCCAGAAAAATGTAACACGATTCCAAATAGGACCCACAGGAAAAATACTATAAAGTACTACTAAAGAACATAAAAGAAAACCTAAGTAGAGACGATTGTTAATTTTGTCTGTACTTGTCTATACATTTGTCACAGTCCTAATGAAACAGCCCCGCAGCAGCCCATGGTGTGGCCCCAATGTGTTTTCCTAGCCTTGACCTCTTCTTGTCCCCTCTCTCCTGTTACACCTTCATGCTACACAGGAATGTCCTGGTAACACTTGAAATGAAACATGAAATACTTAGTGACAAAGCATCATTTGATTCAAAGAGGAAGATAAGGATTGCAATTATTCATTCAGTCCAGGATTATGGTTAAAATGCATAGACTCTAGAGCCAGAGTGTGTTCAAATCCTGGTCCTAAAACTTAACAGTTGCATGACAAGGTCAAGTTCAAGGTCAAGTTTCTTAGGTTCCTGGGCCAGGCACTATGCTCAGCCCTTAATCAATAGTCCTATTTCACAAACACGGAGCATCTGTAATGTGTCGGGCACCGTGAGGCAGAGGCAGATGTTTCACTGGTTGAATCGTCTCTGGCGTCAGACCTGCCTGTTAGAGATCTGGCTTTAACACTTACTATCTGTGTAATACTGGGCGCGTTTCTTAACCTCTCCGAAAATGAGTTTACCTATAAAATGGTGACAAAATATTGTCTTCTAGGGTTGTGAGGGTCAAATTACCCTATGTAAACTACTTAGCGTAGTGCCTGGCTGAGAGTATGGGCTCAATAAACGCTAGCTATGATTGTGTTTTTTGAGACAGAGTCTTGCTGTCGCCCGGCTGGAGCGCAGTGGCACAGTCTCGGCTCACTGCAACCTCCACCTCCCGGGTTCAAGCGATTCTTCCGCCTCAGCCTCCCGAGTAGCTGGGACCATAGGCGTGTGCCAAACGCCCGGCTAATATTTTAGTAGAGACGGGGTTTCACCATGTTGGCCAGGATGGTCTCTATCTCTTGACCTTGTGATCTACCCTCCTCGGCCTCCCAAGGTGCTGGGATTACAGGTGTGAGCCACCGCGCCCGGCTAGCTATGATTGTTTTTATGCTTTCTTATATTCCATGGACAGTGTTCCAGGCACATCCACATACAAGAGACTGTGTTTAGTCCTTACAGTATTAAACACTAAGCCATTATTATTTTTTTAAAACATTATTTGTACGAAGCATATAGAGGCTTGGAGAGGCCTTGTGGCACAGCTCCTAAGTTGGGGAGCAGAGTTTTGACCCAACTTATGAGTCTTTCTCCTGGAGTCCCCCTTGGCCCTCTCCATTCACGATCAGCTCCAACACAAGAACGTACGAAGAACGGTAAGAAGGTCATAAAGTGTCAGAAGCAGGAAAGGAGAAATTCTGGATGAAGGATGCGGAAAGGCTGCAGGATAGCAATGGAGTTAGGCCTTCACAGATGTTAGTGGGCTCTGGGGAGCTGGTGCCTCAATAACACGGTGTGTGCGTTAAGGAGTGGGCTGAGGAGATCGGGGTTCCAGTCCTAGCCCCGCACTAGGTAGCTATGGAACGCTGAGAAGGTCGTGTTCCTCCTCTAGGCCTGTTTCCCACGGGACTGGTGCAGGTGTATGGGAGGGGCGCGGGGTAGGCACCGCTTCCAAGGAGAGAGCGGCGGCCAGGCGGCCCGGCTCGGAGCGCGGGTGCGGCGGTCGGTCCGCTGGAGTGGCCAGGCTTCGCGGTGCCTAGGCCCGAGTTGAAGAGGAGCGTGTAAGTCTGTCGTGGACCCCTCAGCCGCGCTGGGGGCCGGCGGGGTCACGGAGCAGGGATGCTGTGGGAAGTGACCTTGGTGCCCGGGAGGGGGCACCCTGGGGTGACGGTGGCCGGCGGCGCCGATTCCGCACCGTGGCCGCTAGAGGGCGCTGTGTTCCACCCGAAGCCGGGGTGACCCCAGCGCGCCCCGCGTTCGTCACTCCCGCCGTGCACCGTCCCGCGGGCATGGGGGCTAGCCAGGAAAAACTAAACTAGCAGAGGAGACGAGGGGGTGCAAAATTGGGCCTGGTGGGTCCTGGGGACGCGGTATGTGCTAGAGCGGCACCTGGCCCTCGATGGGGGAGGGGGTGGTCGTGAGAAGTCTGGGGACTTTCCAGGCCACACACGCCAGGGGCGGGTCTCCCCTCTTACATCGTTGCAAGCCCCGGCGCGGGCAGGGGGGAGGGTGCCCGCGGAGTTGGCATCCTCACCTGTGATCTTCCCCGGGGCCTCCCAGGCGAGCGCTCGCAGACAGCGGGAAACGCTCTCCTCCCTCCTGCGCCTTCAGGTGGGAGCCGCCTCGGTGGGGGTCCTGGCGTCTCCCGGGGGCGCCTGCGTTCAAATCCCAGCGCCGTGTGACCTGTGGCACATGCCTGGACCTCGCCCAGCGTCAGAATGGGACCCGGAACCCTGAATGCCCATGGAATGAGCGTGCTGGTCCAGCAGGCAGAAGTAACCTCTCAAACTCCTCACCTCAAGTGATCCACCCTTCTGGACCTCCCAAAGTGCTGGAATTACAGGTGTGAGCCACCTGCCTGGCCGATACCTTTTAAAAATTATTTGTATGGGGTCTCCCTATGCTGCCCCGCCTGGTCTTGAACTCCTGGGCTCAAGCAATCCTCCAGCCTTGGCCTCTCAAAGTGCTGGGATTACAGGCCTGAACCACCACCCCCAGCTTCCCTCCCATTTCTATTTTGCTCTGTTTTTCCTTGGTCAGTGATGGCTTGGGAGATTACAGCGACTATTTTAAAAGTTTCCGGGAGGCTGAGGCAGGAGAATTGCTTGAACCTGGGAGACAGAGGTTGCAGTGAGCTGAGATCACACCACTGCACTCCAGCCTAGGCAACAGAGCGAGACTTCATCTCAAAAAAAAAAAAAGTTTCATTCACCCCAGGTTCCAGAGGGCAGGGGACGTTTCCCTCCAAAAAGCAGGTTTCTCAGGGACCTCATGGGAAGCCTGTCCTGTCAACCGTCCCGTCCCTCCTCCTGGACCCCAGGTCCCCAACAGGCCTTTTTACCTCAAGATAGAAGTTCTTCTTTCTTGCTCTCAGAGTGGGGTATCACGTTGAAATGAGCTCTCCGTTCTCAGATTGTTCTTGCATCTTGTTAAACCCCCATCTCTCCAGTTTCGTCATGGCTCACACTTTCACGGCTGTTGTACGTGGTCTTTGAAAACCACAGGATGGGTTGTTAGCACTCAGAGTTCTTCCTCCACCCCCACTGTGGATGTTTTTCTCCTTTCTCTCCTGCAACTCGTCCTGCATTTCCTTTCTCCTTCTCAGTTCCTTGTGTTGTCTTTTTGCTGTTAGAAATAGACTAGGGTGCCGGGCGCGGTGGCTCAAGCCTGTAATCCCAGCACTTTGGGAGGCTGAGGCGGGTGGATCACGAGGTCAAGAGATCGAGACCATCCTGGTCAACACGGTGAAACCCCGTCTCTACTAAAACTACAAAAAATTAGCTGGGCATGGTGGCGCATGCCTGTAATCCCAGCTACTCAGGAGGCTGAGGCAGGAGAATTGCCTGAACCCGGGAGGCGGAGGTTGCGGTGAGCCGAGATCGCGCCATTGCACTCCAGCCTGGGTAACGAGAGCGAAACTCCATCTCAAAAAAAAAAAAAAAAAATAGACTAGGGTGCTGAGAGGGCTGAGAAAAAAACCACCCCTTAAAATTCTTTTCTTTACCCTGGGGAAAAAAGCTTTTGTATTCGGTAATTCATAATAAGGAAGGGACTGATGATAGAATAGAAGATAGAAGGACAGAGCGCCCTCTCAAGTATAAAGAAAGTACTAAGTCTTCTCTTGAGAGTAGGTTTTTATTTATTTATTTGTTTTTTAATTATTATTTTTTTTAAAAGACAGGGTTTCACCATGTTGGCCAGACTGGTCTTGAACTCCTGACCGCAAGTGATCTGCCCACCTTGGCCTCCCAAAGTGCTGAAATTACAGGCATGAGCCACCACGTCTGGCCAATAACTTTTAAAAATTATTTGTATGAGGCCGGGCGCAGTGGCTCACGCCTGTAATCCCAGCACTTTGGGAGGCCGAGGCGGGTGGATCACGAGGTCAAGAGATCGAGACCATCCTGCCCAACATGGTGAAAACCTGTCTGTATATATATTTTTTAAAAAATTATTTGTATGGTGGGGTCTCCCTATGCTGCCCCACCTGGTCTTGAACCCCTGGACTCAAACAATCCTCCAGACTTGGCCTCCCAAAGTGCTGGGATTACAGGCCTGAACCACCACACCCAGCTTCCCGCCCATTTCTATTTTGTTCTGTTCTTCCTCGATCATTGATGGCTTGGGAGATTACAACGATTTTTCCTGAATTCTAGGGTCGTGGACTTAGATGGCAGGAGCGTTGGTCTGAGAATTAGAAGTGTTGGGCTCTAAATCCTGCGAGGCTGGGCCAGGCCCTGTGCCAGAGGACACAGCACACCAGGAAGCTCCATGGTTCTGGAGGAACACTTGCCATGACGGCCACCCAGGGCTGGGCTACCGGGGAGTTCAAGGGTGGAGGGAGGGTGGGGGAAGAATATTCATGACTAATCTAGAGCCTCTCTTTTCCTTGTTATTCCTGTTACTGTGGTACTCTGTGGTCCTAAAAACAGTATGGTGCTCTGGGCTTTGAGAATTCCCAGGTGACTCCACTGAAGCCATCGTCAGATGAAAAGACATTAGACATATCTCCAACCAAGTGTTAGTTTTCACTGCAGAACAAGCCTGGGGGAGCCGGGCGTGGTGGCTCACTCCTGTAATCCCAGCACTTTGGGAGGCCGAGGCGGGCGGATCACGAGGTCAAGAGATCGAGACCAATCTGGCCAACATGGTGAAACCCCGTCTCTACTAAAATACAAAACGTAGCTGGGCGTGGTAGCGCGTGTCTGTAGTCCCAGCTACTCAGGAGGCTGAGGCAGGAGAATTGCTTGAACCCAGGAGGCGGAGGTTGCAGTTAGCCGAGATCGCGCCGCTGCACTCCAGCCTGGCGCCTGATGACAGAGCAAGACTTTGTCACAAAAACAAAAAACAAACCAAAAAAAACACAAAAAACCCCTGTGATTATTAGCAACATGAAAAGAAGTGAAAGATAACCAGCGTTGTGGATGAGTGGGGTTGGGGCCCCTTAGGTACCTGCAGACACATATGGTTATTGCAAGAAAACCTCAAAAGTTCTGCAGAGACCTCAGGCTCAAAACTGAATCACAGTGCACTTCCTTTTCACCAGCCGTGCAGTGTGTGGTCCAGCCTGTAAACGGCTGCGTGCACAGTTTTCTGCAGATGTTGCTTTGGTCACTCCTCACAATGTTGTGTGCGCCGGGCCCCGTGGAGTTCACGATGACTGAATGGGGCCTGCTCTCAAGGCGAGCACGCTGTTGAGAGGCTTGCATCCCCAGGAGAGGAAGCAGAGCGGACCGAGAGCTATAGGTACCCCAGAAGTGAGAGAGAAACCAGGAAGCAGGGGAGGTTGGGAGGAAGAGGAGACTGCCCTGTGGGGCGCAGACCGTGAGGCGCTCTGTGTGGACAGCGAGACATTTGAATTGAGCTTTGAAAGAAGGCAGGACTTCAAAAGGCAGGGGTGGAGGAACAGCATGAGCCAGCAAGGAGCAGGGACATACGGGTGTGGCTTGGAAGTCAGTGAAGCAATGAGGTGGCTGAAATCGAGGCTGCTCCTGCTCATCCACGGCCTCCCAAATATGTATCCTGTGGGCCTCTGATGTCCAGTTACACAATTTAGCAACCAATAGATTGTATTCAAGATACTAATAGTAAGCACTTGACATTAAAAAAATGAAAAACTGCGTGGATGTGGAATCGTATCTCCATCTTACTTCTATAGAGCTATGGGGTTTTGGCAGGGCGCAGTGGTTCAGGCCTGTAATTTTGGCAGTCGGATCACAAGGTCAGGAGATCGAGACCAGCCTGGCTAACACAGTGAAACCCCGTCTCTACTAAAAATACAAAAAAAATAGTGAGTATAGTGGTGCACACCTGTAGTCCCAGTTACTCTGGAGGCTGAGGCAGGGGAATCACTTGAACCTGGGAGGCAGAGCCGAGATCACTCCACTGCACTCCAGCCTGGGCAACAGAGCGCGACTCCACCTCAGAAAAAATAAAAAAGAAAAGAATGACGGGGCTTTGGGTTTTGGACGCAGAAGAGACTGCAGCAGTCTCTAGTCCCTGGAGGTGTGCAGACACTTGCATGCCAGCGGTTCTGAAATTTGAGCGTCAATCAGAATTACGGGGAGGGCTTGTTTGAACAATTTGGATGGCTGGGCCCAGCTGCAGAGTTTCTGATTCAGTAGGTCTCGGGGCAGGGGTGGGGGTGGTCCAAGACGTTGCATTCCTAACAAGTTCCCTGGTCCTATTGCTGCTATAATACTCCCTGCAAAGTGTGCTGGGTAATACCTTTGCGTCCCCTGCTTAAATCGCTCTGCGATTCTGCAGCTCACTACCACCCAAAGTAGCTACCCACTATCCCTTGCGGAATACTTCCAGTTTTTTGTTTGTTTGTTTGTTTGAGACGGAGTCTCATTCTGTCGCCAGCCTGGAGAGCGCTGTGGCATCTCGGCTCACTGCAACCTCTGCCTTCCAAATTTAAGCGATTCTCCTGCCTCAGCTTCCCAAGTAGCTGGGAATACAGGCCGGTGGCACCCTGCCCAGGTAATTTTTTTTTTGTATCTTTAGAAGAGATGGGGTTTCACCACGTTAGCCAGGATGGTCTCGATCTCCTGACTTCATCATCCGCCTGCCTCGGCCTCCCAAAGTGCTGGGATTACAACTGCGAGTCACCTCGGCCATACTTCAAGTTACTTAAAAATTCTTCCTCGTGTTGCTGTCAGTCCTGCCTTCCTTTAACTTTCAGCTAATTCTGCTGAGGGCCCCACACGGGACATGTCTATGGATGGCAGGCAAGTTTCGGGCACAGGAGGAGACTGCCTGGGTTTACATCCTGACTCCACCATTTACCATGTGACCTTGGATAAGTCATTCAACTTTCCTGTGTTTTCCTCAACCGTGGAATGGGGATAATAATTGCACTTCTATCACAGAACTGCTGTTTAGAGTAAATGAGAAAAATGTGTAAAACAATTGACATGGTGCTTGGCATAGAAAAAGTACTCAGGTGTGGGCTGGTATCATTACCTAGTTTCCTCTTCTTTTCCTTCCTTCCTTCCCTGTCTTTTCTTTCTCTCTCTCTCCTTCCTTCCCTCCTTCTTCCTTTTTTCCTTCTCTGTCTTTCTCTCTTTTCTTTCTTTCTGAAAGAGTCTCCCTCTGTTGCCCAGGCTGGAGTGCAGTGCACAATCTTGGCTCCCTGCAACCTCCGTCTCCTGGGTTCAAGTGATTCTTGTGCCTCAGCCTCCCGAGTACAGCCACACACCACCACGCCTGGCTAAGTCTTTGTATTTTTTTTTTTTTTTTTGAGACGGAGTTTTGCTCTTGTTACCCAGGCTGGAGTGCAATGGCACGATCTCGGCTCACCACAACCTCCGCCTCCTGGGTTCAGGCAATTCTCCTGCCTCAGCCTCCTGAGTAGCTGGGATTACAGGCACGCGCCACCATGCCCAGCTAATTTTTTGTATTTTTAGTAGAGACGGGGTTTCACCATGTTGACCAGGATGGTCTCGATCTCTTGACCTCGTGATCCACCCGCCTCGGCCTCCCAAAGTGCTGGGATTACAGGCGTGAGCCACCGCGCCCAGCCTGTCTTTGTATTTTTTAGTAGAGATGGGGTTTCACCATGTTGGTCAGGCTGGTCTCGAACGTCTGAACTTAGGCGATCTGCCTGCCTCAGCCTCCCAACTGCTGGGATTATAGGTGTTAGCCATGGCGCCTGGCTGTCATTACCTAGTTTTCCTTCCTACTCAGGAATCTATCAGATCTCTGAAGAAAGTTAATCATCCTAATGTTTCTCTTTTCTGGGCTAAATATCTCTAGCTCCTGCAATTGTTTCTTATAATTACTTCAGTGCTTTCGTGGTTTCAGTGTTTTGTTTGGCCTTTCCGCCCTTCTCTGAATAGAGTCGAGTTTGTCAGTCTCCCGTGTCAGGTGCATGGCTCAGACCTGCCACCTGCCTCAGCTTCGTCCGGGTCTCGTCTGTTCACTGCAGCCAAAGGTCACTTTAGCGTTGTAGCTGTTTCCACATTTCACTGGACTATTTCAGACTACTTCCAGGCCATAAAGGTGTCAGAGGTTGCACCTGCGTGCAGAAAGGGGCACTCCTTCTCCTGTCACGCTTCCCTTTGTTGCTTAGCACGTGTGAGTTTGGGGAGTGTCAGTCGGGGAGAGTGACTCTGACCTTGGCCAGTTCAGGGCCTGCTGTGACGGTTGGTGAGCAATCCCGGTGGCTGTGGGGAGGCACATTTGAGGCTCTAGGGGCCTGGTGGGAGGCTCAGCTTCTCCCCCTGAGAAGGGTGAACTGGCATCTGGCACAGCCAACAGTTTTCTAGAAGGAAACCAAGCCTCAGAGCCGGAGGCACAGACAGCAAAGCTGCCCAGGCGTTTCAGCCCCTGCTCCAGCCACTGTCCCTGCTGGCCTTTTGCCCAGAGTAATTGGTAATAGATTATGATGGAATATGGAGAGGGAGAATCAGGGCTGGGTTTTGGTTTTGTTTTTTTTGTTTGCTTGAGATAGAGTCTTGCTCTGTCCCCCAGGCTGGAGTGCAGTGGCGCAATCTCAGCTCACTGCAACCTCCACCTCCCGGGTTCTAGCGATTCTCCTGCCTCAGTCTCCTGAGTAGCTGGGACTACAGGCATGCCCCACCACGCCTGGCTAATTTTTGTATTTTTAGTGGAGACGGGGTTTTGCCATGTTAGCCAGGCTAGTCTTGAACGCCGAACCTCAGGTGATCTGCCTCCTTGGCCTCCCAAAGTGCTGGGATTACAGGTGTGAGCCACTGCACACCAGACCTCAGGGTTGTGTTGTTGTGGAGACAGGGGTGGCAGCTTCAGGGATTTGGGTGTCAAGATGACAGGGCAGGCCCTGGAAACAACGTCTCTCTCAGCCTCTCTTCTAATTTCCAGCCTGCGGTGAATGGCTCACCAGGTATCCTCACGCTCTGTCTTTTAAAACAGAAGGCAAAGAAAAATCTGCGCAAATCACTCTGATGTCCTGGAGAGCCTGTCTTGTCCCTCTCTGGTGATAGAAGACACCAAGTTAATTTGCCGTCAGGCCTCCTGAGGGAGACCTGGCCTGTGGGGCTGCTGGCTCAAACACGGCCGCAGGCGCTGCACACGGATTTCTACGAGGAGAGCCTGAGTTTCTCCAGGACACACCAGCCCCGTGGCAGAAACGGCTGCAGTCCCAGCTCTGTCTGTACGGTGGGCTGGGTCCCCTCACCCATCCACACAGTCTGCTGTGTGAATGCCCAGGGGAATGTGTCTTTCCCCATCACAGGCCCCACTGCCTGCTGGACGCCACAGTGGCAGGTCCCCCATCCTCCTTGGCTCATCACCCACGAGAGCTGCCTGCAAGCCACACCATGTGACTCCCGGTGCAGGCTTCCTCTGAAAGCACCTGCCAAGCCGTCTTTGGCTGAAGAAGCTGGG
Source organism: Sapajus apella (assembly GCF_009761245.1). Classification (NCBI taxonomy): domain Eukaryota; kingdom Metazoa; phylum Chordata; class Mammalia; order Primates; family Cebidae; genus Sapajus; species Sapajus apella. Next base: position 910,731 of record NW_022437127.1, on the reverse strand, counting down.
GAAACTGGTCTCCCACACTTGGCAATGGCCATTCTTTCTCAACCTTCCCTCAGGCATGAGGTGTCCCAGACCTTGATGCCTCATTCTTCCATCAGGGACTTAACATTGACCCTCCCTGGTATTTTGAATTGATCTGGAGGAAATGAACGGCGCTACATAGCAAAGGGTGCTTAGCAAAAAAAATACTAAGAGTGGAGTTGTAGGCACTCCTACAGCTGTCTGGAGACACAGACGCCGCCTTCTACCCTAAGGCAAACTGGATGGGGCCATCCTCGTGCTCCCCTGGGCTCCAAAGGAGAAAATGTACTTTCTTCAGTGGATAATGAAGACAAGCACTGGGTCAGGTGCGGTGGCTCACACCTGTAATTCTAGTACTTTGGAAGGTTGAGACAGGTGGATCACTTGAGGTCAGGAGTTCAAGATCAACCTGGCCAAGATGGTGAAACCCTGTCTCTACAAAAAATACAAAAATTAACTAGGCGTGGTAGAGCACGTTTGTAATCCTAGCTACTTGGGAGGCTGAGGCAGGAGGATCACTTGAACCCAGGAGGCAGAGGTTGCAGTGAGCTGAGATAATGCCATGGCACTTTGGCTTGGGTGACAGAGCAAGTCTACATTTTTTTTTTTTTTTTAAAGACAAGCATTGCTTTTTTTTCTGGCAAGAATTTTTTCTTTCTTTTTTTTTTTTTTTTTGAGATGGAGTCTTGCTCTGTTGTCTAGGCTAGACTGCAGTGGCGTGACTTACACTCACTGCAACCTCCGCCTCCCAGGTTTAAGTGATTCTTCTGCCTCAGCCTCCTATATAGCTGGGACTACAGGTGCCCACCACCAAGCCCAGCTAATTTTTTGTATTTTTAGTAGAGACGGAGTTTCACCATGTTGGCCAGGCTGGTCTCGAACTCCTGACCTCAAGTGATCAACTTGCCTCAGTCCCCCAAAGTGCAGGGATTACAGGCATGAGCCGCCATGCTCAGCTTCCTGGCAAGAATTCTAAGCAACAGAGAAAACAGGATGGGCACAATTAGTTTGCTCTCCAGGCTAGAATGTCAGGGGGCACTGGAACCATTCTGGGGGAGGTAATACTTTGAGATGGAATGTCTTTTTTTTTTTTTTTTTTTTCTGAGACAGAGTCTCTCTCTCTCTTGCCCAGGCTGGAGTGCAATGGCACGATCTCGGCTCACTGCAACCTCCACCTCCCACTCCCTGGAATGTCTTTTAATTAATTATTTAGAGATAGATCTTTCTCTTTTGTCCAGTGTTGAGAAATGTTAAGTTGTTGAGAAATGTTAAGTTTGTGAATATTGAGAACTGCTGAGTGTATGATAGAATATATTGTTTCCTAGGAAGAACGATGGCAAGGAAAACCTGTGCCCCCCCCCCCCCCCCCACTCCTGCCAAGTAGAAAACTACTTGGGGCATTTCAAAGTGGCAGGACAATGTATAAATACCATACACCGGTTACGACAATTCTTTAAGATATCTGACCCTGCCCCCGTGGCTCCCTCGTGGCAAATACTTTTTAGTTTGTGATCAGTGGTAAGTGGGCACCAGCTGCCTACTTGGCGTGTTTTGTGTTATGAGAAAATACCGAACATCTGTTTGTTGATAACGATCACCTGTTCAGAGAGAATAAGGGTGTGGGTCAGAGTCTGCTCCAGGCCTCCAGCCTGGAAGGCTGTCAGCCCCGAGGCTCTCAGTTCGATAGGCTGCTGGCCCCCAGGATAGACCCACTTTGCTGTTCTATCTGGGTGTCTGCCTCTCAGTTCCTTCGGTGCCGCCTGGGAGGAGGTCTCATGGCTGAGCTGGTTCTCGGTAGCCCAGGCTGGAGTGCAATGGCACAATGATAGCTCAGTGCAGCTTTGAACTCCTAGGCTCAAGTGATCCTCTCATCTCAGCCTCCTGAGTTGCTGAGACTGCAGGTACGAGCTAGTGGGCCCAGCAGGGATGTCTTTTAAATCAAGCTATAGACTTGAGCCACTAGGCTGTTCGTAGTTCCCGATTCTTTCTCACTGACCCTTTACCTCTGGATGGAATGGTCCCCAGAGGACGAGGTCAAGCTGAGGCTGTGGCCTTGAGATCCCTGATGCTTTCCTTGCTCTACTCCTGTTTCCCTTCTGGGACATCTGGGGGCCCTTGAAGGTCTGGCTCTTTTTTTTTTTTTTTTGAGACGGAGTTTTGCTGTTGTTACCCAGGCTGGAGTGCAATGGTGCAATCTCGGCTCACCGCAATCTCTGCCTCCTGGGTTCAGGCAATTCTCCTGCCTCAACCTCCTGAGTAGCTGGGATTACAGGCATGCGCCACCATGCCCAGCTAATATTTTTTGTATTTTTAGTAGAGACGGGGTTTCACCATGTTGTCCAGGATGGTCTCGATTTCTTGACCTCGTGATCCACCCACCTCGGCCTCCCAAAGTGCTGGGATTACAGGCTTGAGCCACCGTGCCTGGCCGGGTCTGGCTCTTTAAGGCGGAATCCAAACTCCCCAAGGACCACTGATTGTTTCTGTCTTTCAGAAAGGGGCATCAAATATCTTTTCAACCCACACTCCAAGAGTGCCCAGACCTTGGTACATGCAGGAACCCGGAACGTGGCATGTTCTTGTTCTGCTAGTTTTTCTTTTTCTTCTTTTTGAGATGGAGTTTTGCTCTTGTTGCCCAGGCTGGAGTGCAATGGTGCGATCTCGGCTCACTGCAATCTGCCTCCTGGGTTCAAGGAATTCTCCTGCCTCAGACTCCCGAGTAGCTGGGATTACAGGCACGCACCACCACCCCCAGCTAATTCTCGTATTTTTAGTAGAGACGGGGTTTCACCATGTTGACCAGGATGGTCTCGATCTCTTGACCTCATGATCTACCTGCCTCGGCCTCCCAAAGTGCTGGGATTACAGGCTTGAGCCACCGCACCCAGCCCATGTGAGTTTTTCTTATGGTGAAAAGGATTGTGAATTCTGACTCCTCAGCTGGGAAAAGGAAGAGCGAGTGAATTCCTACTCCCAAGTGTTAAGAATGCACAGCTCTCCAAGGACCCTCAGGCCTCCCCTGTCCTGACACCTGTTACTGGGAAGAACTCAAAAGTTCCAATCAGCAGTCATGTGGGGCCATAGTGTGTGCTGCAGCCCAGTGGCATTGCCCTGTCTCCAGCCTGTCACCCCACACTGCTGTAAAACATTTATCTCAGTCTTGCATCTGGACCCTGGCCTAATAAATTCCTCCAAAGGTATGCAGACTACACGGGCTGCCTCTTCAGGGGACATGAGGCCAGAGTAACAGAGAGTGGAAAGGGAGCCTGTCATAAATATTGACTCTAGACAGGGACAGAAGACCACTGGAGCTTAAAATTCCAGGCTCAGAGAAAGTTAATGAGCTACTGAAAGGACAAGGTGATACTAGGACAATCAGATCTGAAGTTGGAGGAAAAATTTGAGGATACCCACGGAGCCAGGCAGACTGTATAGTAGGAAGAGCATCGGCCTTAAAAGCAAAAGCACAGGGGTTTTAGCCATGTTTTCGCCTGAGATGGCTTTGGCTAAGTCACTTCACCTCTCTGAGTCTTTGTTTTATAATGAAGAAAAACTGAGATGATACAATTCAATAACAAAAACAACTTGATTTTTAAAATGGGCAAGTAAATTGAAGAGACATTTATCTAGAGAAGATACGCAGATGACCAGTAAGCACACGAAAACATAGCCCGCATCATTACTCATTAAGGAAATGCAAATCAAAAGCACAATGAGATGTCGCCTCAAACCCATTAAAATTGCCATTATGAAAACAAAACAGAAAATAACAAGTGTTCATGGGAATGTGGCAAAACGGGAACCTTTCTGTGTTACTGGTGGGAACGCAAAGTGGTGCGGCCACTATGGAAAACAGTATGGTGTTTCTTTAAAAAATTAAACATATGCCTGTAATCCCAGCACTTTGGGAGGCTGAGGCGGGCAGATCACGAGGTCAAGAGATCGAGACCATCCTAGCCAACATGGTGAAACCCAGCTTCTACTAAAAAAATACAAAAAATAGCTGGGCATGGTGGCACGTGCCTGTAGTCGTAGCTACTCGGGAGGCTGAGGCAGGAGAATAGCTTGAACCCGGGAGGTGGAGGTTGCAGTGAGCCGAGATTGCGCCACTGCACTCCAGCCTGGCAACAGAGGGAGAGACTGTCTCAAAAAAAAAAAAAAAATTAAACATGTGATCCAGCAATTCAAGTTCTGGGCAAATACCCAAATGATTTGAAAACAGACTTGAACAAATATTTGTACATGCATTTCATAGCAGTGTTATTGACTACAACCGAAACGTGGTAGCGACCCATTCCTGGATGGATGAATAAATGTGGTTTATGTCCACAGTGGAATATTATTCACTCTTCAAAAGGAAGGAAATTTGGTCATGTGCTACAGCTTGAATGAACATTGAAGATATTTGCTAAGTGAAATAGGACGGTCATACGAGGACAAACAGTATAAGATTCCACAGATAGAAGGTGCTTAGAGTAGTTAAATTTGTAGAAACAAAGTAGAAAGGTGGTTGCCAGGGGCTGGGGAGGAAGCAATGGAAAATCATTGTTCATTAGCCACACAGTTTCTTTTGAGAAGATGAAAAAGCTCTGGAGCTGGATGGTGGTGAGGGCTGCCTGACGGTGTGAAAGTCCTTAATGCCACTGAATTATATACTCAAAATGATTAAAATGGTAAATTTTTGTTATGAATATTTTACCACTATATATATATATTTTTTTGAAACAGGGTCTTACTCTGTCGCCCAGGCTGGAGTGCAGCGGCATGATCACGGCTCACTGCAGCCTCCACCTCCCAGGCTAAATCCATCCTCCTGCCTCAGCCTCCTGAGTAGCTGGGACTGCAGGTACGCACCACCACACCCTGCTAATGTTTGTATGTTTTGTAGAGACGGGGTTTTGGCATGTTGCCCAGGCTGGTCTCAAACTCCTGGACTCAACCATTCCTTCTGCCTCGGCCTCCTAAAGGGCTAAGATTATAGGCCTGAGCCCAATTTTTAAAAATTGAAGTGGAGGCTGGACATGGTGGCTCATGCCTGTAATCCCAGCACTTTGGGAGGCTGAGGCAGGTGGATCACGAGGTCGGGAGTTGAGACCAGCCTGCGACATGGCGAAACCCCGTCTCTACTAAAAGTACAAAAATTAGCCAGGCAAGGCCAGGCGCGGTGGCTCACGCCTGTAATCCAAGCACTTTGGAGGCCAAGGCGGGCGGATCACCTGAGGTCGGGAGTTCAAGACCAGTCTGACCAACATGGTGAAACCCCGTCTTAAAAAAAAAAAAAAAAAATTAGCCAGGCATGGTGGCGGGTGCCTGTAGTCTCAGCTACTCGGGAGGCTGAGGTGGGAGAATTGCTTGAACCCAGGAGGTGGAGGCTGCAGTGAGCCGAGATCGTGCCACTGCACTCCATCTGGGCAACAAGGGCAAGACTCCATTTCAAAAGTGGAGAGATCAAAGCTTCCTGACCAGATTGCTCAGATGTGCCACACGTAGGTTATTGGCATGCCAAGATATTGATCCCTTCCACTTTTGAATAGATCATGCAGAGCTGAGCGAAGCTGAAATCCTCGGCAGGTCACTTCTATACTTGAAGAGCTGCTTCTTACTCCAATATGCTATACACATATTGTAATGTTTAAAATGTTTTAACCTCCTTAATTATTAAATATTTGTACAGAATAAGTGCATGAAACAAAAATGCATAGCTCAATAATTCATCTTAAATACCTGTATAACCCTCACTTAGCTCAAGAACTAGAATCTTGCCAGCATACGAGAACTCAGGGTCATGTGTTACCACCTAAGCAGGAATCCCCCAAAGTTCTGCCCTATATTTGGACATTATGTAAATAGAATCCTAGTATGAAAACAAATGGACCGGGCATGGTGGCTCGTTGTAATCCCAGCACTTTGGGAGGCTGAGGCAGGTGGATCATGAGGTCAGGAATTCAAGAACCAGACTGACCAACATGGTGAAACTCCATCTCTATTAAAAATACAAAAATTAGCCAGGCAAGGTGGTGGATGCCTGTAATCCCAGCTACTCGGGAGGCTGAGGCAGGAGAATCACTTGAGCTGCTGTTGCAGTAACTGCAATCATGCCATCGCACTCCAGCCTGGGCAAAAGAATGTGAATCCCTCTTTTTTTTTTTTTTTTTTTTGAGACAGAGTCTTGCTGTGTCGCCAGGCTGGAGCACAGTGGCGCAGTCTCAGCTCACTGCAACCTCCACCTCCCGGGTTCAAGCGATTCTTCCACCTCAGCCTCCCGAGTGCTGGGTCTACAGGTGTGTGCCAAACGCCCGGCTAATTTTTGTATTTTTAGTGGAGACGTGGTTTCACCATGTTAGCCAGGATGGTCTCGACCTCTTGACCTCATGATCCACCTGCCTCGGCCTCCCAAAGTGCTGGGAATCCATCTTTAAAAAAAAAAAAAAAAAATTCTTAATTTCTAAAAACCATACAATAACAACTATTGATACATGATGAAGGTAAGTGAGACACAGAGAGTTAAAAATGAGTTACTCTAGATCAAACACCCGGGAAATGGCAGAGTCAGAATTGGACTCAGGTGTTCTTTTTTTTTTTTTTCCCCTGGAGACAGGTTCTTGCTCTGTCACAAGGCTGGAGTGCAGTGGCATGATCACGGCTCACTGCAACCTTTGCCGCTAAGGTTCAAGCAATCCTCCCACCTCAGCCTCCAGATGGCTGGGACTACAGGCATGCGCACCATGCCTGGTTAATTTTTGAACCTTTTGTAGAGGTGGAGTTTCACCATGTGGCCCAGGCTAGTCCCGAACTCGTGAGCTCAAGCAATCCGCCTGCTTCAGCCTCCCAAAGTGCTGGGATTACGGTGAACGCAGGTGTTCTGATCCTAAATCCAGATTTTCCCATTCTACCTTCTGCTTTGAAAGGTAGAGAGGAGGCCAGGAGGGCTTAGCCTTAAGGTGGAGGACGATGAGCTGGTATGAGGAAGCTGCTTGGTGTTTGTCATTTTAAACCGTTTACCCACTGGCTCAGGTCATGCCTTTGTTGGGGGCAAAGCCAAGGCCCAGCAAAGACAAACGGCCCTTCCAGTGTGGGTGGAAGAGGGGTGAGGTCACCCAGTCCTCGGCCTGTAGTTCGCTTTGCTTCAGTGTCGGGAGCAATCTCTTGCCCTGGTTTGCGGTGTCGGCTGAGGATCCAGGTCAGTGAGAAGCGCGGTGCTAGAACTCTCTGTGTGGGGGCTGCTGATTGATAGGGATCAGCTGCCCATCGTGGCTGGGGCTGAGGCAGCAGGATGGAGGAGTTTGTAAGAATGACTTCCACCTACCCTGCTGGGCTTGCCCTAGAGGCTCTGAGTGTGTGAAGGGGAAGACAATTATCGCTAGGCTGGAGAACAGAAAGAGCACCGTCAGGTGAGAAAGATTTTAAAAAAAGCGAGGGGAGAGAGTGGATAGGAGGAAGCCTGGGACATAAGAGAAAGGGCTTTGCTTGCTGAACTCCTAGGGAGCATGTAAGTAAGAATCCAGGGAAGAGTGGATGTGCAGGATGGGTGGCCTGAGTGCTTGGCCCCATTTCCTGGGGCTTATTGGCCTCCTGGGCGGGAGTTTTACAGGCTGCTGCTCTGTGGGGTGGCCTCAGTGATTGAGGATGCTCCCGCCCTGACCCTAGGATGGGGGACTGGAGGATCTTAACGGGACTGGGGGTTGGTTGGGTGTGACCAAGGCATCTGCCCAAGGGAGAGTACCAAGGAAAGCGGAGGCGGCCCCTCCCTGGCTGTCCTTCGCCCCCTCTACCCTCCTCGTTCTCTGGGCGCGGCTGGCAGGCAGTGGCATCCCTGCAGGGCCAGGCAGGTGGGCCAGAGGGTTCGGTTTGCTGAGGTTTGTCAGGTTTTCCAGCTCAGGGCCCAGTCAGCTGGCAGGAAGCAGGACAGAGGTCACTTGAATTCAGACCACACATCCCTGTTAAATACATCAGCTTTTAAATCAATCTTTGTTCAAAGTCCAGTGAGTTGCAAGCCGAGTGCTCACCCACAGAGACAGAATTCCCGAGCGAACAAACGGCGCGGCTCCTCTTCCTTCCAGCTCCAGGTAAGAACTGCTCCTGTCCTCCTTGAGGATGCTGGCCACTGGGGTCTGAACTACCCTCTTTCCTTTTTCTTTTTCCAAGCCAGTAACTGGCTGTCGAGGGCAGAGAAGAGTTCCATGGGGAGGGAGCCAGTCCCCTTTGGTGGTGGTTGGGGGTGACGGATTATCCACACTCTGAGATTCTTTCTGCTGGAGATTCTCCTCACCCTTGCAGGCTAGGGTCTGCTTCACAAAGAAATTGGCAAACTGATCTCAGAAAAAGCTTTCCCTGGGTTGGACAGGGGTTTGACGTGCAGCCAAAGGCAGTGAGACAACAGACTTCACGGGGAACCGGGTGGATGTGCCTGGGATCTTCCCGCTGGTGCAGGGGCCTTGGGTAGCAGGGAAGACTTCTGGAAGCAGCTCTTAAATGATGCAGTCTAACTTAGCTTGCTCACTAGGTAACAAAAGCAGGTATCTTTCCTCTCTGTATCACACTGGAGCACTAAGACATGAGAAAAACCAGTGGATTTCCAGGCTGGCTGAATTTTAAAAAACAGATTCCCCAGGTTCTCGCGTTTGGTATTTCTAAGTCTCCAGGTCTTGTGTGAATTGAGAGATCTTTACCTGAAAACTCTCCCAGATAATTCTGATCAGTGCAGGTAGGTTTGGAAACCACTAGCTGTTTATGTCTTAAGCAGAAGAGTCATGAGACTTACATATGACACTTACCTAAGGCTTCACTAGCTATCAAGACTGCCGATCTGGGTTGGATCCGGCTATGAAGATTTGGGGGTTGGCTCTGAGGAACACATTCTTCTTTATTTACTAAAATCTCTGCAATGGGTTGTCATAGCAGCTTTCCGTCTTGTATCCAGAAGCCAAGAGCAGGGAGCGGGGACGGCCTCAGGGAAGGATTGTCCAGTCACCTGAGGTCTGCTGCAAATCACTCATGGTCTTTGAATTTCTGTTCCAATAGTAAGTTGTGCTTATCTTTGACTTTTGTACGTTCTCTGCACCACAGGGTGTGAAGTTGCTGGTAGCGATGTCTTAGACTCATAGACCACTTGCTAGGCAGCTACTCCTCATCCAGCGGAAAGAACACAGGACTGGAATACAAATCATCAGAGTTTTGATTCCGTTGCTAGTGACAGGCCATTAGACAAAATACTCAGCCATCTGGAGCCTCGATTTCATTATCTATCAAGTGAAGGCCTGTCATGTTTTCTCCAAGAGTGTACTGAAAATAAAATTAGAAGTACAAATGTGTGTCAGGCACGGTGGCCCATGCCTGTAATCCCAGCACTTTGGGAGGCTGAGGTGGGTGGATCAGGTGTGGTGGCGCATGCCTGTAAACCCAGCTACTCGGGAGGCTGAGGCAGGAGAATCACTTGAACCCTGGAGGCAGAGGTTGTGGTGAGTTGAGATCGCACCACTGCACTCCAGCCTGAGCAACAAGAGTGAGACTCCATCTCAAAAAAAAAAAAAAAAGAAAAAAACCACAGTGTAAGATGCCTAGATTTCAAACGTGTATATCCAAAGTCTCTGTAGAATAGTGGGAAGAGACAAATTGCATTCAGTTGGGAGACCTTATCCTTGTCTTTTAATCTCCTTGAGCCTCTGTTTGCTCACTTATGATTGAGTTGGCGGCGAAGTGGAAGGTAGATCCTGGAGCCTTGAAGGCGAGCTCCTTGTTGTTCCGGTGTGAATTCAAATGGCACCTCCCCAGGAAGAACGTTCTAAATCAGCCTCGCACCTCCATGCCAGCGGTATCTCTATAATTCATAGCTTTACCATCAGAAGTCATCTCATTTTGGCTAGGTGCAGTGGCTCATGTCTGTAATCCCAGCATTTTGGAGGCTGAGGTGGGTGGATCACCTGAGGTCAGGAGTTTGAGACCAGCCTGGCCAACATGGTAAAACCCCATGTCTACTAAAAATACAAACATTAGCTGGGTGTGGTGGCGCACGTCTATAAAACAGCTACTTGGGAGGCCGAGGCAGAGTTGCTTGTACTTGGGAGGCTGAGGTTGTAGTGAGCCACGACTGTGCTATTGCAGTCCAGCCTGGGTGACAGAGCGAGACTCCGTTTTGAGGGGAAAAAGTCATCTCATTTTACTTTTTACTTGTCACCTTTGCCAGATGTTAAGCTTCCCGAGTGCAGGGATCTTGTCTTTTGTGTTACTTGCTGTATTACCAGCCCCTTGGGCATTACCTGGCATGGAGCAGATTTGCATAAATGCAATTAGTGTGTCAGGGAAGGAGCTGGAAGAACAGATGCAGACAGCGATGGCTTTGATAAGGTGTTCCTCAGGAAAGGAGGTTGAAGGTCTCCCAATACTCCCTCAGGACATCCAAAGTCCAGGGTCTGGTCATGTGGGAATGGGTTTATCTGGCCACATGTTAGTTAAATGATTCTCACATTCACTGCACAGGAATGCGATGAGGGTAGAAAGCTGGAGCTAGACATGTTTTCCTTAAGCTCTCAGCAACTTCTTTCTTTTTTTTTTTCTTTTTTTTTTTTTTTTGAGACAGAGTTTCACTCTTGCTACCCAGGCTGGAGTGCAATGGTGTGATCTTGGCTCGCCGCAACCTCCGCCTCCTGGGTTCAGGCAATTCTCCTGCCTCAGCCTCCTGACTAGCTGGGACTACAGGCACGCGCCACCATGCCCAGCTGATTTTCTGTATTTTTAGTAGAGACGGGGTTTCACCATGTTGACCAGGATAGTCTCGATCCCTTGACTTCGTGATCCACCTGCCTCGGGCTCCCAAAGTGCTGGGATTACAGGCTTGAGCCACCGCGCCCGGCCTGCACCTTCTTTCTTTGGCTCTTCATGAGGGACTGCCCAGACTTCCTTAATCACTTTTCCCGGTGGGTATCGTGGCGAAGTGATGAAGAAAATGAACATGGGGATCGGAAACCTGCGTTCCAGATCAGACTGACTTTTACTCTCAAAGCTTCTGTTTCCTCATCAGTCAAATGGGCATATTAGAACCTAGTTTCGGACGTTAAGAGGGTTAAATGAATGCACGTAGTGCCTAGTACGTCGTAAGTGCTACTGAGATAATCTTCAGACAGCTTTGCAGTTACGTGACCCCTGGAAAGGAAGGAGCCCAGGGACTGGCAGGAGTTTCGATAAGTAGGAAAGATAGCCCTAGCCGACTTGGTGCCAACTAGAGAAGGTTTGCTCTTGGTCTGAGGCAGTCACTGGTTTCTGAGGTGTCAAGCCTGGTTAGAGGCACAGATACTCGGCGTTCACGAAGCGGCGTAGAGCCATAGGGTCCCCAGGGGAAACAAAACTAAATGATCCAGAAAAGCCCGTGGGTTTTCCACCAGTTGTATTGAGTACATACTTGATATGAGAGTACAGAAAGGGGTTATGGTACCTGCTCTTAAGAAAGCTTATCTTGGGCCTGGCGCAGTGGCTCACGCCTGTAATCCCAGCACTTTGGGAGGCCGAGGCGAGTGGATCAGGAGGTCAAGAGATCGAGACCATCCTGGCCAACATGGTGAAATCCTGTCTCTACTAAAAATACAAAAATTAGCTAGGCGTGGTGGTCTGTGCCTGTAGTCCCAGCTACTTGGGAGGCTGAGGCAGGAGAATTGCTTGAACCTGGAAGGTGCAGGTTGCAATGAGCAGAGATTATGCCACTGCACTCCAGCCTGGGTGACAGAGTGAGACTCCATCTCAAAACAAAACAAAACAAAAACAACAACAAAAAAAGAAAGCTTATCTTGCCTGGGGGTGACGGCTCATGCCTATAATGCAAGCATTTTGGGAGGCTGAGGCAGGTGGATCACTTGAGGTCAGGAGTTCAAGAACAGCCTGGCCAACATGGTGAAACCCCATCTCTACTAAAAATACAAAAATTAGTCAGACATGGTAGTGGGTGCCTGTAATCCCAGCTATTTGGGAGGCTGAGGCAAGAGAATCGCTTGAACCTGAGAGGCAGATGTTGCAGTGAGCCAAGATTGTGCCACTGTACTCTAGCGGGGCCGACAAAAACAAGATTCAGTTCTCCAAAAAAAAAAAAAAAAAAAAAAAAAAGGCAAGCTTATCTTGCTGGGGACACACGACATGGACACTGAAGCTCCTTTACAGTTTACTGGACTGAGGCTGGGGTGCTTCACAGCCTACTTCTTTCTTTCAACATCTAACTGTGCTCTGATTTTTCCGCTCCTTCACCGTTCTGGGAATGCAGCTCCTGCGTTCCTTCTGTCTGTGATGATTTCCTCTTCCCAGTCTGACTACTTTTATTTCCAGAATACAGCCTACACCTCAGGCTTGGGGGGCAGGGTAGATGGTGGAAGGAAGCTAGACTCAACTGGGTTTGAATCCAGGCTCTGCTTATCCAAATAGCCATGGGAAATCACGTTAACTTTTCAGACTCTCCTTTCTTTTTCCTTGTAAAATGGCCATCAGGATTGAATCGGAACCCATAAAAAGTACGAGGCTGGTTCCGATTCCTAGTAGGAGCTCAATAAATATACAGAACAATAAGAAAGGCTTCGTATTTAAACATTGTTAAATATTAAACATAGGCCGGGCGTGGTGGCTCATGCCTGTAAGCCAAGCACTTTGGAGGCCAAGGCGGGTGGATCACCTGAGGTTGGGAGTTCAAGACCAGCCTGACCAACATGGTGAGACCCTGTCTTAAAAAAATATATTAAATATTGTTCAGCAGGTATGCTTCGTGACTCTCCCCTCTGGACTCCGGGCTCTTTCAGGGCAGACGGTAGCTCTTCTGGGTTGAATCCTGATACCTGCCTTGCAGTAGGTATTACATATAACTTGTTAAGTATATGAGTGAGAACTGAAATTCAGATGACGAAGTGAAACCTTCAGACTGTGGTGGTCATGGAAGGATCCGTATATAATCTAGAATTTGAACTGAGCCTTGAAAATGGTAGGTCTTAAATTTGTTCACTTGGAAAAAATGTTTACTTAGCACTTACTATGAATAAGTCAGAAGTGGGGAAGAGATTGCAGGCAGAGCTCTGGGGCCTGGGCAAAGGGCAGGCTCACTGGTCTCCCCCCCATGCAGAGACCAGTTGGGGCTTGCCGAGGAGCTGGGGGCCCAAGGTAGGGCTGGATTATGCTAAGCCTCAGTGCCTGAGCAAGAAGATTGAACTTCTTTTTTCTTGAACGACTTTTTCTTGAGACGGTAGTATAATAAAATCAAGGTCAGAAAGTCTGTCTTGAAGCGGGACTCGTGTAGTCTAGACATACCAACAAAAGTGAGGGGAGTAGAAATGCAAGTTCAAAAATCATGGAACGCAAAATGCCAATTTGGGGACACCCTTGTCTGAGCTGACCCTCAGGTTGGCTGAGCTGTTTCCAGGTACCAGTTCTAACAACAGCATAAGGGTGACCTCTCTCTGTGGGTGCTTCTGTTTCCACACAATATGGGCTCCGCAATCCCTCTCCCAACTTGTGGAACTCAGATAAGCAATCAAACTGTGAAAGTCCTTGAACTCCAGCCCAGAGTCTTGCCATATAGGACAAAGTATTGTTTATGGTGGCTGGGGCTAGGGAAGAACCTTAGTATCAGCAGGTCAAGTGAACTTTGAGATAAGTAGATCCCATTCTTTATCACAAATGAGAGATAAAAATTCTCTCTCATTTATATGACAGTACATCTGTGATCACTCTTCTCTAGATAATTCTCAACGGAATGGGGTTCATTCATTTCTCACATTGGAAGTGTATCCCTAGCTAAGACCAGTTAACTATCACAACTGGAAAGTATACTAAGCAAATACATATTTTAGAGCCCTGCTTCTCCTTCTATTTTTTGATATTAATTATTTAAAGTAAATATACTTGAGTATTTGAATTTCCACATGCCTTGCTTTTCTTTTTTTTTTTTTTTTTTTTTTTGAAACGGAGTCTCCTTCTTGTTGCCCAGGCTGGAGTGCAATGGCCCAACCTCAGCTCACTGCAGCCTCTGCCTCCAGGGTTCAAGTGATTCTCCTGCCTCAGCCTCTGGGCTTACAGGTGCCTGCCACCACACCCAGCTAATTTTTTGTATTTTTAGTAGAGACGGGATTTCACTATGTTGGTCAGGCTAGTCTTGAACCCCTGACCTCAGGCGATCCACCTGCCTCGGCCTCTCAAAGTGCTGGGATTACAGGCGTGAGCCACCGTGCCTGGCCCATGCCTTGCTTTTCAAAGGAGAAATCTGGCCAGCCTTAAATATGATCTGCATTCTAGGTAAAATATATTTGAAGAAGGGTGAAATTGAGTTTATCTTTAAACTCAATTTCCTTTATCTCTTCCTTGATAGAGACATCTGTCAGTACCAGCTCAGATATAGTAGGAGTTTTTTGTTTTGTTTTGTTTTTTGCTTATGCTGTTGGAAGAGACAGCACGTGCTGAGGCTCCGTGGCAGGCTCTGAAGACATGGCTGGTGTGAGGCGTGAAGCCTTGGAGTCAGGGCTGATGCCTGGAGCGAATTCTCAGCCTCTCTGTAGTTGCTGACTTAACATTGCGCAGTCTCCACCAACTGCATTTTCCTGACAAAAGTCTAGTGGGCTTGTTTTTTCTCCTTCTTGTTAAACAGATACACCAAGTGCTGCGGGAACTGCGTTCCTCAAAGTCCACACTGTGCAGATACACCCGGTCAAGCGTCCTGAGAACGTTGCTTTTTTCTCGCTGAAGTTCAGAGTGTTTTACAGGCGAGCATGGACTTCAGTGGAAAGCAAATAATGTCTAGGTTGAATGTTGCCAGAGAGACCCTGCCCTTTCTTCTCCTTATGCGTCAGTGAGACAGAAATAATTTACTCTGTGGTTCCATCTTAGGTTATACAATCAGATACCCTTCCGCAGTCAAAGTAACTAGCGTTAAACATTACTCACCAGCAGTCCGCTAACTTTTTACTGTTTAGTTTTTTTCATGGATTGGGTGTCGGTTACGTAAGTGCCTTGTGGGGAGAGGCTCTGTTTTCTTTGTGGTGTGATACTGACTGTATAATTGATTCCTAATTACTATTAGGTAGGGTGATGGTGGGTTCAGGTGTAGATTACTATATTTATGGAATAATCCTACCTCTTCTAAGTCCCAGACCTTGGAAGATGAGCAGAGATGACAGTACCTGGGCTCTTTTGTTCCTGATCGTAGTTCATTGCATCTGGCTGTTGCTGGTGACAGTGCCCTTCTATTCTTCTCCCTCCGAGCAGAATGCTGTTTATCCCATGCCCTTTCTCTGATCTTTTGGCGTTTGAGTGATGCTGTCTGCTAAGTGAGCCTGCTCACTAGTTGCTCCTTGGCTGTGAAGGTCCCTAGCTGTGCCAGGTATTTGTAGCTAAGGTAATGCATCACTCACTCCATCTTCTCCTCTGATGTCTGTTCCTTGGGTCCCTTATGTTCACTTCTGTTAGCGCTCATCCACTCCAGGTGGTGGAACTCTCTGGCCAGCTTAGTCTTTGAAATTCTGTCAAAGTGCCCTGGACTCTTATACAGCATCTGGTTCTGTTTTGTAATTCCCTGGCTTTAAGACTTACAGGATACTTTTGAGTCCAGAGTTTTCCTTCTTTCTTTCTTTTTTTAAAGATGTGGTTTCACCATGATGGCCAGGCTGGTCTTGAACTCCTGACCTCAGGTGATCCACCCACCTTGGCATCCTAAAGTGCTAGGATTCCAGGCGTAAGCCACCGCGCCCGGCCAAGTCCAGAGTATTCTATTTGACCTTTCTTTCATGGGGAACAAAATCACCAGCCCTGACTTTTCAGCAGCTGAAATTCGGTTTGCAGAAGGGGTCTGGGCTGAGTGGATAGAGAATTCCTTGCCTGCCTATTCCTAGTCTATAATTGCTTCTTGTCTGCTGCAAAAAGAAAATCAGGAACAAATTTCAAATGTTCTCACAGAAAATGGGATTCCCATTACACTAGGGCTTCCACCAGAGGACAGGAAAGAGTGATTTGCACGGAGGGGACTTGGACGCTCCAGAAGCTGTGGCGAGAGGCCGCACGTGTCCTCCTGTGAGTCAGCTTCACTGCACCCACATGTGCTTCCTGTTCTAGGAGCTCTTCCATCTTCAGCTCAAAATTAAGAAACTCACCCATGTTCTCGCAGGGAGCAAGCAGTGAAACCAGGATTCAAAACTAGGTTTGGCTCTAAAACCTTGCTGTTTCTACTCGACTTTACTCAATAGATCCTAGAGAAAGATGGAAACAAAAATACAGATTCCCTTTTGTATACACACATGGCTCCTTTAGAATTGCATCACAGGGAACTGTTCAGCTCTAAAGATCTTTTAAGAAGACTTTTCTTGTGTCAACCCGTTAACTTTTGAAAGTGCTTCCTAAGTCCCTTCTCTCCTCCCCACTCATGCTGCTGAGCTAGTCCCTGAAACATTTCATCTTCCCAGTCCCAAACGCCTAGATCCTCTTATCTGCCAATTCATGTTGGCCTCGCGGTCTAACATTCCAGCTCCGTGTTCCTTGTAAATCTAGAAATCCTCACAATCCTACCTTTCTGGGTTTGTTTGTTTGAGATGGAGTCTCGCTCGGTTGCCCAGGCTGGAGTGAGTGGTGCGATCTCGGCTCACTGCAACCTCTGTCTCCTGGGTTCAAGTGATTCCTGTGCCTCAGCCTCCCGAGTAGCTGGGATTACATGCATGCACCACCACACCCAGATAATTTTTTTATTTATTTTTATTTTTTATTTGAGACAGAGTTTCACTTGTTACCCAGGCTAGAGTACAAGGACATGATCTCAGCTCACTGCAACCTCCGCCTCCTGGGTTCAAGTGATTCTCCTGCCTCAGCCTCCCGAGTAGCTGGGATTACAAGTGCCCACCACCACACCTGGCTGATTTTTTCATTTTTTCTTTTCTTTTCCTTTTTTTTTTTTTTTTTTTTTTT
>NW_022437127.1:881031-893405 GCF_009761245.1 Sapajus apella | reverse complement strand
ACAATCTCGGCTCACTGCAACCTCTGCCTCCTGGGTTCAAGCAATTCTTCTGCCTCAGCCTCCTGAGTAGTTGGGATTACAGGCGCCCACCACCATGCCCAGCTAATTTTTTTTTTTTTTTGTATTTTTAGTAGAAATGGAGTTTCACCATGTTGGCCAGGCTGGTCTTGAACTCCTAACATCAAGTGATCCACCTGTCTTGGCCTCCCAACGTGCTGGGATTATAGGCGTGAGCCACTGCACCCAGCCTACCTTTATGTTTTAAAAACATGTTAAAATCCAACTTAGGTTAAAAGTTACCACTTTCCTTTTCTATGCTTGATGTATATTACTGTGAGAAAAATCCATGAGAACCTCTGCTGCTGTAAGCTTATTATACATATATATTTTTAACCTAAGTTGTTTCTTGGACATTTTAGTTCAATTCGCCGACTCTTTGTAGTGAACTAACGCTGTGGCCTTAGTTCACCGCCAGCTCAGGGGCTCCATTCTGTTTTGGTTTACGTAGCGTTTCTTTTAAGTCTGAAATAGCTGTCCGTTTTTAAAAATGGGGACATTTTATGTAAATCTAGATTTCTAGAGTCTCCTGAAAATGGAAAGGTGGCATGCTGGCCTCCTCTTCCTCATGGAGTTACCTTTTTTTTAAATTTAATATTTTAATTTTAATTTTTAATTTTTTTTAAGACGGGGTTTCACCATGATGGCCAGGCTGGTCTTGAACTCCTGACCTCAGGTGATCCACCCACCTCAGCCTCCCAAAGTGCTAGGATTACAGGCGTGAGCCACCGCACCTGGCCATGGAGTTATCTTTTCATGAAAAGCAGCAGCTACTCCATCGGCCCCTCCTGGCCACCTTCGCTGCTTTACCCATTTGACCCTAGAGAGTATTTTTCTGTGGTGCTTGTGCTGCATATTCTCCAAGTTCCTGAATTTTGTCAACTACTTCGTAGGAGAGCTTGATGCTGAGGTAAGTGGTCTTGGTTTCCTCCTTCTACCATTTTTTTCCACTTCTCTCCTGCCCCTGGAGAAGAGCTGTTCCATCTCAAGGCTAACTCCAGCTTCCATGTTCTCCGGATCATCCCTGGCTACAGAAACCTGCTGATCATTTTCTTAATGTTAAAAATAAAAGCAGCCAGCAACCCCACTTTTCCCTCCAGCTGCTGCTCCAACTCTCTAATTTATCTGTTCCAAATGTAGCAACATTTCTGTTACTTGGTATCCACTTGCTTCTTAGTTTCTTATCTGCCCTGACTTCGGTTTTCTGAATGTCAGTGGCATTTTCTGACAATTTTCATTGTCTCTACCTCTTAGCATTATTTGGCCTTGCTAACTATCCCATCTTAAAATTCTTCTTTAAGTTTTGATGACACTAACATTTTGGCATTTTGATTTCTGATTATTCCTTTTGTTTTATCTTTCTATCACTTAGATACAGGCCTCGCACAAGGCTTGATCCTTGGACCCCTGCCTTTCCTACCCTCATTCATGGGCTCCACGCAGTGCTGCTGTGCAGGTGGCCCTAACCCTGGACTCTCACCCAGCATTTCCTGAGCTCTAGGTGATGCTCCGTCAAGTCCTCTACTTGAAACCCGGTCAAACTGATGTTGCCATCTCATTCCTCATGACTAGACCTTTTTTTTTTTTTTTTTTTTTTTTTTGAGACAGAGTCTCACTCTGTTGCCAGGCTTGAGTGCAGTGGTGCAACCTTGGCTCACTGCAACCTCCGCCTCCCGGGTTCAAGTGATTCTCCTGCCTCAGCCTCCCGAGTAGCTGGGATTACAGGCATGCACCACCATGCACAGCTAATCTTGTGTTTTTGGTAGAGATGGGGTTTCTCCATGTTGGTCAGGCTGGTCTCGAACTCCCGACCTCAGGTGATCCACCCACCTCTGCCTCCCAAAGTGCTGGAATTACAGGCGTGAGCCACCGCACCTGGCCCTCTTCCTCTTTTTATAAGGGCACCAGTTCTATTGAATTAGGGTCCCACCCTTATGACCTCAGTTGCCTCTTTAAAGTTCCTGTCTCCAAGTACAGTCACACTGGGGATTAGGGCTTCAATGTGTGAATTGGAAGCTGGGGGCAAAATTCAGCCCATAATAGAAGGGGAGGGAGTTCAGGGCTTGAAGTAGGAAAGGTATCAAGGCTGAGCCACGGTAGGTCAGGGAAAGTTTACAACTGGCCCTTGTGGAGAAGCAGGCAGAAAAGTGAGTGGCTTCTAGAGTATCCTTGCAACCCCTGGACTAAGAGGAACCCAAAGCACAGCTGTGTTCAGATTGAGCTGTGGCCTCAGAAGACTTAACTGTGCATTTGCCACTCTGCAACAAGGGATCTTTCCTCCGGACGGTGAAACCACAACAAGAAAACTACATGTCAGGGGAGTAAGCAGTGATTAGGAAGAGCAGGAGGAGCCCGTGGGCCCTGACACCGCCTGGGTGCTACTGCACCTGTGCTTCCTCCTGGCCACTTGTCATGATGAGTGTTGAGGCATTTTGGGCCAGGTGCGGTGGCTCACGCCTGTAATCCTAACACTTTGGGAGGCCGAGGTGGGTGGATCACCTGAGGTCAGGAGTTCAAGACCAGCCTGCCCGACATGGTGAAACCCCATCTTTAGAAAAAAAAAAAAAAAGAGGTGTTTTGGACATCACACAGCCGTTCTGTCTGAGTCATCTCTACATGGAGAAATCTGAGGGAACGAGGTTGAAGAGTTACTATAATGTCACTTAGTGCTGTCTGTAGTTCCTCCACCTCTGTCCCCTTCATTCTATTCCGACGGCTGCTGTGCGGGTCAGGCCCTTTATCGCGTGTGAGTAGGATTTTGATGACAGCCTCTCACCTGGTCTGTCTGCTTGAGTCCAGCCTACCTGCCATTCTTGGAACCCAACCCCGATCCTGTCATTCCTCTGCTTAAAAGCCTTGAATGATGCCCCTTTCCACCAAGCGAAGGCCAGATCCCTTGAGCTGATATTCAAGCCTTTTATAGTCTAATTTGCCACCCATGATTTCCCTTCTGTTGACTGTCCTTCAGTCACATTGGGTTTTAGCTCTTCCTTGACCACACCCCTAAGCTTTCCCACTTTTCTTTCTTTTCTTTTTCTTTTTTTTTTTTTTTAAAGATGGGGTTTCGGCCGGGCGCGGTGGCTCAAGCCTGTAATCCCAGCACTTTGGGAGGCCGAGGCGGGTGGATCACGAGGTCAAGAGATCGAGACCATCCTGGTCAACATGGTGAAACCCCGTCCCTACTAAAAATACAAAAAATTAGCTGGGCATGGTGGTGCGTGCCTGTAATCCCAGCTACTCAGGAGGCTGAGGCAGGAGAATTGCCTGAGCCCAGGAGGCGGAGGTTGCGGTGAGCCGAGATCGCGCCATTGCACTCTAGCCTGGGTAACATGAATGAAACTCCGTCTCCAACAAAAAAAAAGATGGGGTTTCACCATGTTGGCCAGGCTGGTCTTGAATTCCTGACCTCAGGTGAACCACCCACCTCGGCCTCCCAAAGTGCTAGGATTACAGGCATGAGCCACCATACCCGGCCCCCACTTTCTTTAATTGCTTGTTTTAGAGACAGTGTCTCACTTTGTCGCCCAGGCTGGAGCATGGTGTCACTATCGGCTTAGTGTGACCTCTGCTTCCTGGGTTGAAGTGATGCTCCTGCCTTAGCCTCCCCAGTAGCTGGTATTACAGGTGCCCACCACCACGCCTGGCTAATTTTTGTATTTTTTTAGTAGAGACAGGATTTTGCCATGTTGGCTAGGCTGATCTTGAACTCCTGACTTCAAGTGATTTGCCTGCTTCTGCCTCCCAAAGTGCTGGGATTACAGGTGTGAGTCACCGCGCCTGGCCAACTTTCCCTCCTTGAAAACATGCTGTCCGCACGGTCCTGTGTCTAAAATGGTCTCGTCCTACTTCTGTGCTTGTCATCCATCTGTAGGCTTAAATTGAATGCTGCCTAATTCTTGAAGGTTTCCCTAATTTGTTTCATGTTATAGGTCTTACCTCACTTATACTCTGTTCACAATGATAGTTTTTTTTTGTTTGTTTGTTTGTTTGTTTTAGTTTTAGTTTTTGTTTTTTGAGACAGAGTCTTGCTGTGTCACCAGGCTGGAGTGCAGTGACGCAATCTCTGCTCACTGCAACCTCTGCCTCCTGGGTTCAGGTGATGCTCCTGCCTCAGCCTCCTGAGTAGCTGGGACTACAGGCACGTGCCACCACGCCCGGCTAATTTTTAGTAGAGATGAGGTTTCGCTATGTTGGCCAGGATGGTCTGATCTGTTGACCTCGTGAGCCACCTGCCTCAGCCTCCCGAAGTGTTGAGATTACAGGTGTGAGCCACCGCGCCCGGCCAGTTATTTTGTTCTAAAACATTTTCTTAAGTATATTCAACTATAAAGTGTCTTGAGAATAGGGTGGCTGTGTAACTTTAGCCTATCAACCACTTGACAGTGTTTTGCATTTAAGTGAGGGGCAGATGCCTGTGGCTTGAAGAAATGAGATCAGGCTTGGGTAATACGTCTTCTTGATGCCGAAGTGGAAAACAGAAGGAATAGGATCCTAAACAGATTTCACCTGCTCCAGCATGCTAATGGAGAAGCTAATTGTTTGGGAAAGGGAAGAGACTGGTGGGAAGCAGAGAACTGTGAAGTCAAACTGGCAACCACCGCTTTTCCTCATTGCTTGTCCTAGGGCCTCAGTCCTGGGTGAATTCTGCCCATAGGGTTGGAGGAGGATGAGGACTGGCCTCAGTTTTTTTGTTTTTTTTTTTGTTTTTTTTTTTGAGACGCAGTTTCGCTCTTGTTACCCAGGCTGGAGTGCACTGGCTCGATCTCGGCTCACCGCAACCTCCGCCTCCTGGATTCGGGTAATTCTCCTGCCTCAGCCTCCTGAGTAGCTGGGATTACAGGCACGCGCCACCATGCCCAGCTAATGTTTTGTATTTTTAGTAGAGACGGGGTTTCACCGTGTTGACCAGGATGGTCTCGATCTCTTGGCCTCGTGATCCACCTGCCTCGGCCTCCCAAAGTGCTGGGATTACAGGCGTGAGCCACCGCGCCCGGCCCCTGGCCTCAGCTTTTAAGGTATTTAGGTTTGGGAGGTAGGGAGCAGTCCCCTAAACTTAATTCGTAGCATAAAGAGCCCATGAGAACTGTTAAAGGTGGTTCTATCTGCGTGGTTCTAGGCTCACTTAACTCACAGCTAGAACTTGGGGAGGGAGGCACAGGGCACAGATGGCGGGTTCCTGCCCACTCCTATCCTGTTGGTTGGGCACTGAGAGCGGGCACATGGGATCCTGAGGACTGCACAGTGTGACCAAGGGCTGCTTCTCACCTGGCTGCCACCTTGGCCTCTCAAGTTGGGTGAAGGTGAGCCCAGGGTGGCTGTGATTAGTTCACCCAGTCTTGACATTCTTCTAAGACCCATGAGGGAGGGGGGGAAGTTATCCCGAGGCTGAGGGGAGAGAGGCGGCATCAGAGGCAGCCTAGTGTGATTTTTTTTTTTTTTTAAAGATGGGGTTTCACCATTTTAGTCTGGCTGGCCTTGAACTCCCGCCCTCGGGTGATCCACCCGCCTTGGCCTCCAAAGTGCTTGGATTACAGGTGTCAGCCACCACGCCCAGCCAACCTAGGGTGATTTTTAAGCTCCGGTTCCTTTGCTGTGGTTTAGGTCTGCATTAGACCTGAGGTGGGGCCTAAGTATCAATTTTTGTAAATCTCTCCAGGTGATTCTGAGGGGCAGCTAGGATTCAGAATCAAATTTGTAAGGTGATTGTGAGCGTTAAATGAGATAATCTGCCATAGAGAGTTTTCAAATTATGACATGATTTATTATGGCTAGCATCACCTGACACAGTCTGCAGAGTGATATGATTTCAACTACATTTTTCTGCTCACTCAGATGAGACAGCTGGATTGGGCATGGGTGGTCAAAGCCTAGGACTGAGCAGCTGAAGGAAGACCCTGTTACTCTGTTGACTTCACTCGTCAAGAAGTTACCATTTTCCTCCTTCTTCAGAAGAATTTACTTTCCCCTGGTCCATGTTTTGTCTGGTCTCTAGCAGCCCCAGAATTCCTTTTTTCTTTTCTTTCTCTCTTTCTTTCTTTCCTTCTTTCTCTCTTTTCTTTTCTTTCTTTCGAGACCGAGTCTTGCTCTGTCACCAGGCTGGAGTGCAGTGGCGCCATCTCAGCTCACTGCAACCTCTGCCTCTGGGTTCAAGCGGTTCTCATGCCTCAGCCTCCCAAGTAGCTGGGACTACAGGCATACGCCACCACACCCAGCTAATTTTTTTTTGTATTTTTAGTAGAGACAGGGTTTCACCATATTGGCCAGGATGGGCTTGATCTCCTGACCTCGTGATCTGCCCGCCTCGGCCTCCCAAAGTGCTGGAATTACAGTCGTGAGCCACAACGCCCGGCCCAGAATTCCTTTTCAAAATGACACCTGGAAGCTCATAGGAGTTATACAAATAGCACTCTGCTTTTGAGCAGGAAACGTTTCAGAAAACCCCATGTTCACCTTAGTGTTTGGGAAATGTTCGGTGTTTTTGCCAGGCTCCTACTGACTTTGAGAGTTCCAAGTAGCTTGCAGGAGATCATAGAGTTTTGATGAGCTAAGTGGCTTTGAGATTCCTTCATCCAGCAGAGCACAGTGGCTCAGGCCAGCACTTTGGGAGGCCGAGGTGGGTGGATCCTTTGTGGTTGGGAGTTCAAGACCAGCCTGGTCAACATGGCAAAACCCTGCCTCTACTAAAACACAAAAATTAGCTGGGTGTGGTGGTACATGCTTGTAATTCCAGCTACTTGAGAGGCTGAGGCAGGAGAATCGCTGGAACCCGGGAGGTTGCAGTGAGCCAAGGTTGTGCCATTGTACTCCAGGCTAGGCAACAAGAGGGAAACTGCGTCTCAAACCAAACCAAACCAAGATCCTTTCACCCCACCTCGCTCCTTCCCTGTCTAGGCCATGATATTTTATTATTTTTTTATTTTTTAGAGACAGGGTCTTGCTCTGTTGCCCAGGCTGGAGTGCACTGGTGCGATCTGGGCTCACCCTTAAGGTTCTATACTCACGATCTTCCTGCTTCAACTTCCCAAGTAGCAGGGACAATAGGCATGTGCCAGCATGCCTGGCTAAATTGTTTTAAAATTTTTACATTTGTAGAGACAGGGTCTCATTTTGTTTGGTCCCAGGCTCAAACAATCTTCCTGCCTCTCTCTCTCAAAGTGCTGGGATTACAGGAGTAAGTCGCCATGCCCAGATGCAGAATATTTTTTATTGATTTTATCCATTTATTATTTTTTTGAGCCAGTCTCACTCTGTAGCCCAGGCTGGAGTGCAGTGGTGCCATCTCAGCTCACTGCAACCTCTGCCCCCTGGCTTCAAACGATTCTCCTACCTCAGCCCTCTGAGTAGCTGGGACTCCAGGCATGGGCCACTGCGCTGATTTTTGTATTTTTAGTGGAAACGGTTTCACCGTGTTGCCCAGGCTTGTCTTGAATTCCTGATCTCCATCTGCCTGCCTTGGCCTCCCAAAGTGCTGGGATTACAGGTGTGAGCCACTGCGCCTGGCCTGCATGATATTTTAAAATAGGACACATGTAACAGTTATCTTAGAACAGCGGTGGTTTTGACATGCAGGCTGACAGGGCAGGCTGGCTTCCCTAAAGCCCCACTGACGCTGGGATCAATTGAAATGGGGTCTTACTCTTTCTGTAACTAGCCCTGCTGAGGATTGTCCTGTAGTGTCCAGCCTCAGTCACACAAACTGCGGGGGAAAATGAGACCTCCTCTTTATTTTTTTTTTTTGAGATGGAGTCTTGCTCTGTCACCAGCCTGGAGTGCAGTGGCATGATTTCGGCTCACTGCAACCTCAGTCTCCCGGATTCAAGCAATTGCCCTGCCTCAGCCTCCTGAGTAGCTGGGACTACAGGCATGCGCCACCATACCCAGCTAATTTTTTTGTATTTTAGCAGAGACAGGGTTTCACCATGGCCAGCATGGTCTCGATCACCTGACCTCATGATACGCCCGCCTCGGCCTCCCAAAGTGTTGGGATTATAGGTGTGAGCCACCGCACCCAGCGAGACCTCCTCTTATCCTCAGCCAACAAAGCCGAACCCTTCTGGTTGTTTAGGTCTCACAGGAACAGCTCCCAGCTCAGACTTTCAGTTTTCTGTTCAGAGGACTTGGTGAGGGTGGTGCTAAGGATGGAGCTTGTGTATCAATCCTGTTGAGGATGTCTGGGGGCTGAGTGCCCCTGGCCTACCTGTGGCTTGGAAGAAGTCCCCTAGGTGCCACCAGCGATTTCTTTCCTATGGAAAATAGACCAGTCGCTTTTAGTTCTTGCCCCTCTGGCCACATGCAGAGGTCACAGCACCCTCCTTCTCACGGTCATCACCAAGACTTCCTAACTTCTAAAAGGTATCTAACTTTTCTTCTTGACCATGGCCACGGTATTCTCTTTCCTGGCAGCAATAAGCTAATCATTTTGGAAGAAAGCCAAGTTTAAAGGGATAATTAGCTTTTTCATCAATAAGATTGGTGAAAGAGCCGGGCACGGTGGCTCAAGCCTGTAATCCCAGCACTTTGGGAGGCTAAGGCGGGTGGATCACGAGGTCAAGAGATCGAGACCATCCTGGTCAACATGGTGAAACCCCGTCTCTACTAAAAATACAAAACGTTAGCTGGGCATGGTGGCGCGTGCCTGTAATCCCAGCTACTCAGGAGGCTGAGGCAGGAGAATTGCCTGAACCCAGGAGGCGGAGGTTGCAGTGAGCCAAGATTGCGCCATTGCACTTCAGCCTGGGTAACAAGAGCAAAACTCCGACTCAAAAAAAAAAAAAGATTGGTGAAAGAGAAAACCTCACTGGCTCTTACCCCAGAGCGGTTCCTGTCTATTAGCCAACACTTTGTTCTCTTTCCCACAGATAAACAACTTTGTGGTCAACTATTGATTTCCCCCCCAGAGCTCAGGAATGGTTATAGCTTTCTCTCATCTCCAGTTTTTTTTTTTTTTTTCTTTTCTTTGTTTCCCCAAGACAAGCTTTCACCATGTTGGCCAGGATGGTCTCCATCTCTTGACCTTGTGATCCGCCCACCTCGGCCTCCCAAAATGCTGGGATTACAGGCTTGAGCCACCGCACCGGCCTATTTTTTTATTTTTTGAGACAGGGTCTCACTCTGTTGCCCAGGTTGGAGTGCAGTGGCACGATCTTAGCTCACAGCAACCTTTGCCTCCAGGTTCAAGAAATCCTCCCCGCTAAGCCTCTTGAGTAGCTGGGACTCCAGGTGTATGCCACCATGTATTCTGGCTGTTTGAACTGGGGAATAAGGCCTGCTGGATTTAATGGACTTCACCTTCAGATGATTGCTGCTAATGATATTCTAGAAATCCATAGGCCTTCACTTCTTCTGTGTCTATCCACCATAGGGGTCTGATCTCCAGGTTTTGTCAGGGGGCAGGAGATGGGGTGGAGTTAATTAGGCCCCGTGTTCCAGAGCCCCAGGCAGGCTTATCATGGAGCAAGACAGAGTTTTGTAAAAGAGTCTGACCCTAGCTCTGAATTAGGGCCAGAGTTACACCAGAATGTACACTAGACAGACCAGGCCTGGAGGTGGACCACAGCCCAGCTCCCTTGGCTACAAGATGAATCATCTTTCTGCAAGATGGCAAAGGAAACAAATAGTTTCAGGATCCCATGTAAGACCAGGCTTTTGAGGTTTGGGTCTGCTTTCTGCATTGGTGCAGCTGGGGGTGTTAACTGTTTAATCATTTTGGCCTGGGCACAAGCAGCCTGATGGACACAGCATTAATCCATTAACGGCTGCGTGGTGGGGGGTACATAGCGGCGGGAGGGAGTCGGGGGCTTGCTGTGTAGCTGTTTCCCTAGTAGGATGGTAGGATTTCACAATTTCTGCTGGTATAAAGTAGCTCTAATTTTCTGGCTTCAACTAGACAAAAAAGAAACTAACCTTGAATGCCTGAGGCCTTAAAGATTATCAGATTACCTTCTGGCTGACCAGGTCAAGAGATCGAGCCCATCCTGACCAGCGTGGTGAAACCCCGTCTCTACTACAAATACAAAAATTAGCTGGGTGTGGTGGCGCGCGCCTGTAGTCCCAGCTACTCGGGAGGCTGAGGCAGGAGAATTGCTTGAACCCAGGAGGCGGAGGTTGCAGTGAGCCAAGATCACGCCACCACACTCCAGCCTGGGCAACAGAGCAAGACTCCATCTCAAAAAAAAAAGAAAAAAGAAAACAAAGTCAGCTTGAGATTCTGCCAAGAAACAGTGATTTGTGTTTCCTTGTATGTCAGGCTCCCAGGTCTCCAGTGAGACACAGGAAAACCTTTGCCTAATCCTCGCTCTCCAAACGCAGGGCTGGTTCTCCTGGTGAGGAGGTATCACTTTCTATCCTTGGCCTACAAAGACATTAAGAGCTTGTGGTTGACACTGCAGGGCGTGAGATCGCAGAACCTTGGGTGTGAGTCCTCAGAACCAAGCATTCGTATGCCGATCACAACAGCCTCACCTCATCGCTTGATGAAAACATAGTATCTGGTGGCCATTGCTCGGATTTAGAAGGACATATTTTAAATTTTGTAGGATTTGAATGAAGTTTTCCAATAACTACCCCAAAGTTTAAGAGGGCTTCACATGTTTTGTTTGCCATTGTTTTATTTTCTTCACGGCGAGTATCATCATCTGAAATAATCTTATTCATACATTGATATAATTCTTGTCTGGTCCTCCCAGTAAAATACATTGAGGCCTCATCTTTCTTTTCGAGTCTTTTTTTTTCTTTTGGCTCTATGAAATTGACATGTGTAAGGGATCTAAAGGTGAGCTTGGATGTAGATGTGGACTCAAGATGAAACTGAACTGATGCTCACAGGTCGGAATCAGCAGAAAGAGGAGTGAGAGGTGAGGAAGCTGGAATGGGCCACATGCAGGTGCCTGCTTCTGACTCAGCTCTGCTGATGCCACGTTTTCTCCTTTCGTCCTGGGTGGTGGTTTCCCGGCAGCTGGTCACAGCTGTTGATGAGGCAGAGCTGCTGAGGTCTCCCGAGGTGCTGCTATTGACACCGGCGTGTGTGAATCGCTGTTTTCCTGCCTTGGTGCGTGATGGGGAGTCTGTTTCTTACTTTCTTGGCTACTGAGTTGCTCCTGCCCCTGGCAGCATGGCCTTCAGACTTTGCTGAAATCGCATGAGATGGTGGGCAGTGGGCAGCAGGGGGCTTTCTGTCTGATGTGCACTGTACGTCTCTGTGGGCATGAAGGTCAGGGATGGCTCTGGAATCACCATGGCATGGCTTCCAGGGTGCAGGGAGTACTTTGTGGCCTGTTTTCCACCCTCTCCCATATCCTGTATGGTCATCCGTTCTTGTCCCCCCAAGAGAGAAGGGACAGGTGATTTATTCTGATTTGTAGGGCCCTGTGACGAGGGGAGCTGCAGGGCTGACCTGCAGGTGGTGTGAAGAGCAGACTCCAGCTCTCTGTTTCGGCCCACTGCCTTCTGTGTCAGCCTCCTGCTGTTCTGGCCCTCGTTCTTATTCTCCTATAACAGAAAAATCTTTCAGCCAGCAGGTGTGGGGGCACTGGCAGGAATCTTTCCCTTAATAACGCTGGGGCCCCCGCTGCCAGTTTCACACTTGTCCTGTCTTCCTGCAGGGCGGCAACAGGAGGGGCAGGACGAGTGGAAATAGAAGCTGCTTCAGGCCAGGCATGGTGGCTCCTATCTGTAATTCCAGCATTTTAGGAGCCTGAGGCATGAGGATCACCTGAGCCCAGGAGTTTGAGACCAGCCTGGGCAACGAAGCGAGACACTGTCTCTAAAAAGAAAATTAATTAGCAGGGCATAGTGGTATGTGCCTATAGCCCCAGCTATTCAGGAGGCTGAGGTGGGAGGATCGCTTAAGCCCAGGGGTTGGAGGCTGCAGTGAACGCGATTGTGCCACTGCACTCCAGCCTGGGTGACAAAGTGTACACGAGGGAGAGCCCCGACCTAGCCACAGGGATCCCTTCTCTATCGGGCGTCTCTGCTGTGCTCTGGCTAGAGACTTCAGGGGCCGGAAAAGTCACCTTTCTAGTGCATCTCCAACACGCTGGACCAGCTGTAAGACCTGATGTCTCTGCTTTTATTTTTTGTTTTGAGATGGAGTCTCGCTCTGTCACCCAGGCTGGAGTGCAGTGGTGTCATCTCAGCTCACTGCAACCTCCGCCTCCCAGGTTCAAGTGATTCTCCTGTCTCAGCCTCCTGAGTAGCTGGGACTACAGGAACCCGCCACCACACTTGGCTAACTTTTGTATTTTTAGTAGAGATGGGGTTTCACCATATTGGCCAGGCTGGTCTTGAACCAACCTTTTTTTTTTTTTTTTTTTTTTTTT
>NW_022437127.1:877930-880931 GCF_009761245.1 Sapajus apella | reverse complement strand
GAGCCACTGCGCCCGGCTGAGACTTGTTCTTTTTTTTTTTTTTTTTTAAAGATGGGGTTTCACCATGATGGCCAGGCTGGTCTTGAACTCCTGACCTCAGGTGATCCACCCACCTCGGCCTCCCAAAGTGCTAGGATTACAGGCATGAGCCACCGCGCCTGGCCAGGAAGTGTCCTTAATTCTTCCCATTCCGCTCCCTATTCCCAAAACACTTTATTATCTTCCCCCTTATCACTGCATTCTTCCCCAGCATAACACTCACCACGTGTGCTTATAGGAATGTAATTCTATTTCCCAATAGGAGAGGCAAGGTATGGGTCTGTCTTGTCTACAGATTTAGCCTCGATTCCTAGAACTCGAAAAGCTCTTCAGATGCTTGAATAAGAGCAGGCTTGTCATAAATTTTTTGGGTCATGTATTTGGACTTAATTAACTTTTTTGAGACAGGGTCTCACTCTGTTGCCCAGGCTGGAGTGCAGTGGCTCGATCTCAGCTCACTGCAACTTCCACCTCCCCGGTTCAAGCAATTCTCCTGCCTCAGCCTCCTGAGTAGCTGGGATTCCAGGCACCTGCCACCATGTCCGGCTAATTTTTATATTTTTAGTAGAGACGGGGTTTCACCATGTTGGTCAGGCTGGTCTTGAACTCCTGACCTCAGGTGATCCACCTGCCTTGGCCTCCCAAGGTGCTGGGATTACAGGCGTGAGCCTGGACTTAATATCTTTAGGTCAGAGGACAAAGAGGAGTTTAGTTGGAGATATTGAAATGGAAGCATCTGTGTCCAGTACTCAGTTAAATAAGTGGGTCTGACACTCTAGTAAAAAGGTTGTCTTTGTGGAAACAGATTTGGAAATGACTAACAAGCTCTGGAAGGCGGCCTCTTGTGCCCCCAGCGTTACCACCCAAACAGTCTAGATTTGGTGATTGGAAGAATAGAATTATTGGAGATGAAGGACCGGATTCTCACTCCATGGGCCGGGCGCGGTGGCTCATGACCGTAATCCCAGCACTTTGGGAGGCTGAGGTGGGCAGATCATGAGGTCAGGAGATCGAGACCAGCCTGGCCAACACGGCAAAACCCCATCTCTACTAAAAATACAAAAATTAGCCAGGTGTGGTGGAGCATGCTTGTAGTCCTGACTACTTGGAGGCTGAGGCAGGAGAATTGCTTTAAACTGGGAGGTGGAGGTGGCAATGAGCCGAGATCTTACCACCTCACTCCTGCCTGGGCAAAAGAGCAAGATTGTATGGGAAAAAAATAAATAAATAACTGATAAAGAAGGGTTCTCAATCCAATTAGATTTTCTTTGCTATGGATTAATTTTTTTTCATCACAGAGATGACCTCTACCTTCAACCCCCGAGAATGTAAACTGTCCAAGAAAGAAGGGCAAAACTATGGCTTCTTCCTGCGAATTGAGAAGGACACCAAGGGCCACCTGGTCCGGGTGGTTGAGAAGGACAGCCCGGCAGAGAAGGCTGGCCTCCAGGACGGGGACAGAGTTCTTAGGGTCAATGATGTCTTCGTGGATGAAGAAGAACATGCGCAGGTGAGTGAGACGCCCCAGCTCCTCTCCCAGGACCTCTCGGAACCCCACATCTCTGCTGATTATAATTTTGGGGGTTGGTAGAGTTTGGTTCCTTCCTGGCTGCCACTGGCAAGGCAGGACACCTTGCTTGCTGTACCTTATGTTGGCCAATCAAGTCCTCTGTGAGAAACCAAGAACTGTAAACGTTATTCTTGGATTTGGATAGCGTCAGGTCTAACATGAATTGCAGGGTCACTATATACCAAAAATGCAATTCATTATCCGAAGTCCCCATCGTGACCCCGTGTGGTAGATGTTACAGTCTCACAGGTAACTTAGCTTGCAGACATGTTCATGCCATGAATACATGGGGGAGTCTGGCCTTACCCTATCCTGCCTGACCCCGAAAGTGTGCTCTTTTTCTTACACTGTGCTGTCCCCATGGACTCGGGAGGAACGGTCACAATCTAGGGCAGCACTGCTCTCTAGAAAGAACCAGTCCTTGTAAGAACCCGCTGGGTGGGGTTGGGCCACACTCTAGATTCCAGCAGTGCCAGGAGCTCAGCCTAACCTGCACCTGGCTCTCGGGAGGGCAGGGATGGAGGCGGCTGCGGAAACAGCTCCTTCTACTTAGGTGTCAGGGGCCAACCAGCAGGGTCTTGAAGGCCAGATGCTGAGTCAGGTGGTCAGCATTTCCCTCCGGCAGTTGATAGAGGGTTATTAAAGTTATCTTCTTCCCTCCTAGGTTGTGGATCTGGTCAGGAAGAGTGGGAATTCAGTGACTTTGCTAGTTTTAGACGGAGATTCCTATGAGAAAGCAGTGAACACATTGGTAGACTTGAAGGAGTTGGGTCAGAGTCGGAGTGAGCACAGTTTGAGTGATGACACGCTCTGTCCTGTCATGAATGGGGGCGTGCAGACTCGGACCCAGCCCCGGCTCTGCTACCTGGTGAAGGAGGGTGGCAGCTACGGCTTCTCTCTGAAAACTGTCCAAGGTGAGTTTGCAGGGTTGGGTGGTGGGGGGTGCCGGGCACAAGCAACGGGCTTCTGGAAAAAAGATGCTATTGGTTAACGACTTTCCTTTGACTGACTTTGCAGTTGCTATAGATAGCTCGTAACAGCGTCCCTCCCTCCCTCCCTGCCCACCCTCCCTCCTTCCCTCTCTGTCTCCCTCCCCCCCTCCCCACCCTGCCTGCCTGCCTGCCCAATCTCTCCCACTCCCTCTCCTTGTAAGTTGTACAATGGGGGAGGGACATTGGACAGCCGTGGGGATGGGGGACATGAGGCACTCATGCCCCTAAATGTTTGTCAGGGACCTGACCTTGAAGACTGAGGATGCTTTGAGGTCAGGGGGTCGGAGGTTGCTTGTTATTCCTTCTGGCTCTCTTACTGTGAAAATGAAGGGGAGAATACGGAATGAGAGGCAAGAAAAATGAGATTCTTCTTCTTTTTTTTTTTTTTTTTTTTTTTTTT
>NW_022437127.1:867794-877830 GCF_009761245.1 Sapajus apella | reverse complement strand
TCAAGCAATTCCCCTGCCTCAGCCTCCTGAGTAGTTGGGATTACAGGCACGCGCCACCATGCCCAGCTAATTTTTTGTATTTTTAGTAGAGACGGGGTTTCACCATGTTGACCAGGATGGTCTCGATCTCTTGACCTCGTGATCCACCCGCCTCGGCCTCCCAAAGTGCTGGGATTACAGGCTTGAGCCACCGCGCCCGGCCTTTCTTCTTCTTTTTTTAAATTTGTTTTTTTTATTTTTATTTTTGGCCACCACTTGTCACCCACCAAGATTCTTCTTAATAACTACTTTTGAGTAAGATTGGCACCTTTTTCTATCTGAGTGCCCAGATAGTCATTCATTTTTTCAACAAATTCTTGAGCACCTACTGTGTGCCGGGCACTGTTACCTTTGCTGAGAATTCTGCAAAAATCTCCACCCTCCTGTAACATTTTGATAGTATCCTCAGCTGTGGCTCAGCCCCACCTGTTCTGAGGTGCCTCTTTGAGCCCTGGCTGAGGGGTACATAGTGATTTGAGAAATCCTGGCCATCAGGAAGCACTCGAAGTTCTGTTTCTAGAATTTCAGAGGTACAGAGTAACTGTGTTCAGTTGACCGTAGTCTGGGATGGTGGCTGGAACCAGAGGAGCTGTGTTAGCTGGCTGGTTCCATCGCGAGCGCCGCCTCTGCCCACGTTCTTTCTGGGGCGGGTGGTGGGTCTTGATTTGGCAAGTGATAGCAGCAGCAGGCTAACAGTAAATTCAAAATAGCTTCTAAGGCTTATTTAACCTGTACCAAGAGATGTAAACTCATGATAAGGGGTATTTCTCAGCTTTTTCAGTTATTAAACGCAGCGGTGTGGATACTCAAAGGAAGCTTGACATGTCTTAGAAGCCTATTATCAGAAAAGTGGTTAAAAAAAAAAAAGGGAAAAGCATAATTCAGATTCTACCCATGCAGCTCATGTGCTGATGCACACAGTGAATGGTTTAGGTCAGCTTTATGAGGAAAGTGGTTTCTTCCCAACAGATACATAAGAAGGTAGCAGGAGAAATGCTGAGTGTTTAAGGAAGCAGATTTTAAGGTACTGTTATTCCTTACAAGTGATTTCTGCAGTCATTACCAAGCGATCCCTTGCCTAGGTTGAAATACAGGAGTCCCTCCCTTATCCTGTTTTGCTTCCCATAGTTTCAGTTACCTTACCTGCAGACAACTGTAGTCTGAAAATAGTAAATGGAAAATTTCATAAATAATAAATTTTGCATTGTGAGCCGTTGTGAATAGCGTGATGAAATCTCACGCTGACAGGCTCCGTCCTGGCCGTGAATTGTCCGTCTGTCCAGCATCCCCGTGCTCTATGTGCTTACCTGCCTGTTAGTCACTTACCACTCAGTTATCAGGTCAACTATTGCGGTATTAGAGTACTGTGTTCAAACAACCCTTATTTTACTTCATAATGGCCCAGCACAGAAAGAAAAATATCACATGTTCTTATATGTGGGAGCTAAAAAAAACAAAAGTGGATCTCATGGAGGTAGAGAGTAGGATGAGAGATACCAGAGGCTGGGAAGGTGTGGGGGAGGGCGGGGCTGAAGAAAGGAAGGTTAATGGGTATAAACACACAGAGAGAAGGAATAAATTCTAACGTTTGACAGCACAGCGGGGTGACTATAGTTAACAACGTATTGTACATTTCAAAATAGCTGTAAGAAGATTCAAAATATTCTCAACACAAAGAAATGATTAATGTTCAAGGATGGGTGTCCTAACCCTAACCATGATTTGTTCATTATATGCTTTTTGTATCAAAATATGACACATACCCTGTAAATATGTACAAATGTTATGTATCAATACAAAGTAATAGCCCAAAATGCAACGGTAGTGATGCTAGCAGTTCAGATATGACAGGCTCACACCTGTAATCCTAGCACTTTGAGAGGCTGAGGCAGGCAGATCACCTGAGGTCAGGAGTTCGAGACCAGCCTGGCCAACATAGCGAAACCCCATCTCTACTAAAGATACAAAAATTAGCCAGGCATGGTGGCAGGCGCCTGTAGTCCCAGCCTAGGACTACAGACTCAGGATGCTGAGGCAGAATTGCTTGAACCCAGGAGGCAGAGGTTACAGTGAGCCAAGATTGCACCTCTGCACTCTAGCCTGGGTGACAGAGTGAGACTCTATCTCAAGAGAAAAAAAGAAAAAAAAAAAAAAAAGGCTGGGCCTGGTGGCTCACGCCTGTACTCCTAGCACTTTGGGAGGCTGAGGAAGGCAGATCATGAGGCCAAGAGATCGAGACTATCCTGGCCAACATGGTGAAACCCCGTCTCTACTAAAAACACAAAACTTAGCTGGGAATGATGATGTGTGCCTGTAGTCCCAGCTGCTCGGGAGGCTGAGGCAGGAGAATTGCTTGAACCCGGGAGGCGGAGGTTCCAGTGAGCCAAGATCGTGCCACTGCACTCCAGCCTGGTGATATAGCGAGACTCTGTCTCTAAGGAAAAAGAGGCTGTAAAGTGCCTCTATTAAGTGAAAAGTTCTTGGGGAAGAAAAAAATATTAAAAAGATTGTATGCTGATGTTGCTAAGATTAGCTCAGTTAATCTTACTGTGCGTTAATTTAGAAGTTGAACTATAGTAGGTATGTAAGCACAGGAAAAAACACAGAGGATTGGGTGTACTATCTAAAGTTTCGGCTGGGCGTGGTGGCTCATGCCTGTAATCCAAGCACTTTGGAGGCCAAGGTGGGTGGATCACCTGAGGTCGGGAGTTCAAGACCAGCCTGACCAACATGGTGAAACCCCGTCTTTAAAAAAAAAAAAAAAAAATTAAAATTAAAAAAATTAAAGTTTCAGGCTCCACTAGGGGTCTCGGAATGTATCTTCCGTGGTTAAGGGGGAACTGCTCTATTAAAATCTTTGAAGAATTGACGGCATTTCTTTAAGCAGCACCGCAATCTAACCACCTAAATGTGTTCATGTTCTTCCCTCCCTCCTGTGCCTCTGTCCTTGCTCACCTATATTGGTGAGATGACCTCACTGGCATGTGATAGCTAATATGGTGCAAACTAAACAGGAGGGAATGAGAAAGACGCTTTCCGAGTCTACAAACATAAAGAAAGGGCGTATGACACACTAACCCCTGGTTCAAGAGGCCAGGGCCACCTGGGATTCCGTCTTTGCATTTAGCTGACCTCAGAAATTCTATTCAACAATTACCCACTGAGCGAAGGCTGTGTCAAGTTCTGTGCTAGGAGCTGTCACTGTGATTTTAGATCAGAAGCCAAAGGCTGTTTGAGTTAGCTCTAAAACTGGAACTTCTATTTTTACATTATTGGGAGAAAAGTCTTTACCATCGGACTTCTGGTTTTTCTGTGCAAGGGAGTGTTCTGTGAAAGGGTGGTGTATGCAGAGCAGCCCTCAGATGCCGAAGGAGCTGAGAAACCAAAGGACAAGGCAGACAAATCCAGTTTGTTGGTATATTGGAATATATTAGGGGAACTTACGAACTTTCTTGGACAGCCGGAAAACAAGATCTCTGCAGTGTTACTCTCCAGACGCGTGGCTGCTCTATCCCAGGGAAAAGGTGTATGTGTGCTCCAGCAAGACTACTGAAGGTTGCCCTCTGCAATCGGCAAGATTGCTATACGGCATAGCCTGTAATTTGTGTGATAACATCAAGGTTGACGTGTTCTTACACTCGGGACGGTAAATGAAGTAGGAGTCAGGAGGCATTCACAGGACTGGGGCTCATCAAAAGTCAACATGGCAGATTAGCATGCAGGAGGGAGTCACTTTTGCCTCCCCATGGAGTTTACCTCTACTCTCTTCCAGGTAAAAAGGGGGTGTACATGACAGATATCACACCTCAAGGTGTGGCTATGGAAGCTGGAGTTCTGGCCGATGATCACGTGATTGAAGTGAACGGAGAGAATGTAGAGGATGCCAGCCACGAGGAAGTGGTTGAAAAGGTATGCCCCAAAGGGTGCTTTTCTTACCTTGTCTTCCTCTCCATTCTCATTGGAGGTGACAGGAAGACGGGTGATAGGGACAGCATGAGTTTGTGATAGAAAAAATATCCAGTTGAGTTCATGTTAAAGGTGAACAGACCACACTACTGGTATAAGCAGTGTTAATATAGAGGTTTGGAATAAAGCCTTCCCTAATTTCACATGAGGTCTACAAAACTATTACCTTTACCTTTTGGATCTTGTTTGTATCTGATTGGGAGCCCCCTCTGAACTGTTGGATTGAGACAGGGTCTCATTCTGTCACCCAGGCTGGAGTGTCGTGGGACAATCTTGGCGCATTGTAGTCTCAGCCTCCTGGGCTCAGATGATTCTTCCACCTCAGCTTCCTGAGTAGCTGGGACTACAGGTGTGCACCACCCCACCTGGCTAATTTTTATATTTTTTGTAGAGACAGGGTCTCACTATGTTGGCCAGGCTGGTATTGAACAACTAGGCTCAAGTGATCTGCACGCCTTGGCCTTCCAAAGTACTGGGATTACGGGCATGTGCCACCACCCTCTGAATTTATGATAAATTCACTGTTGAGGGCTGGGCATGGTGGCTCACACCTGTAATCCCAGCACTCTGGGAGGCCGAGGCGGGCAGATCACCTGGGGTCGAGAGTTCGAGGCCAGCTTGACCAGCATGGAGAAACCCCATCTCTACTAAGAATACAAATAATTAGCCAGGCGTGGTGGCAAATGTCTGTAATTCCAGCTACTCGGGAGGCTGAGGCAGGAGAATCACTTGAACCTGGGATGCATAGGTTGCGGTGAGCCAAGATTGTGCCACCGCACTCCAGCCTGGGCAAAAAGAGTGAAACTCTGTCTCAATCAATCAGTCAATAAAATTACTGTTGAGCCGATTAATACTGAATTTTTTTTTTTTTTAGCCAGAGTTTCACTCTTGTTGCCCAGGCTGGAGTGCAGTGGCACGATCTCCGCTCACACAACCTCCGCCTCCCAGGTTCAAGCGATTCTCCTGCCTCAGCCCCTCAAGTAGCTGGGATTACAGACATTCGCCACCATGTCTGGATAATTTTGTATTTTTAGTAGAGACGGGGTTTCTCCATGTTGGTCAGGCTGGTCTCGAACTCCCGACCTCAGGTGATCTGCCTGCCTTGACGTCTGACAGTGCTGGGATTACAGGCGTGAGCCACTGCGCCCAGCAATACTGAAATGTTTTATAGGAAGTGGAGGATAACAGATTTTCCTTTGAGGTCATATGGAACCTTAAAAATTGACCAACTTCTCTTTGTAGAGTGATTTTTTGAAGTGGACCTTTAATTTCTTTTTCTCCAAACTCCTATTGTTGCCTTAACCTACACAGCTTTATGGGTTTTCTGAATTCCAGCTCCTTCTTGGGCTTAGTACCTATGTGGGTAGGTCATAAGTAAGGGAAAAACAACTGTAGAAGTGGAGGTAGATACCTCTCAGTTAGCTGGTAGGATGGAGTATTACAGCTTAAACGCAGGCCTTCTATCCCCCGTCTTTTGTGGAACCTGGAGACCGTATGCCTTCATACAGAAACTTTTTTTTTTTTTTAAGATGGGGTTTCACCATGATGGCCAGGCTGGTCTCGAACTCCTGACCTCAGGTGATCCACCCACCTTGGCCTCCCAAAGTGCTAGGATTACAGGTGTGAGCCACCGCACCCGGCCTTATACAGAAATTTTTCTCCCCTACATTGTTCTTGGGGGTTGATGTGGTTCCTCCTCTGTGTGTGTTGCTGCAGGTGAGGAAGTCAGGAAGCCGTGTCATGTTCCTGCTGGTGGACAAGGAAACTGACAAGCATCTCCGTGAGCAGAAGATACAATTCCAAAGAGAAACAGCCAGTTTGAAACTGTTACCCCACCAGCCCCGAATCGTGGAGATGAGGAAAGGAAGGGATGGCTACGGTTTCTACCTGAGGGCGGGTCCGGAACAGAAGGGTAAGGCACGAGAGCAGGAAGCTTCGCAGTGCAACCAACAAATCCCTCATCCCAGTTTGACTCCCGAGTTCCGTTAGGCTCTCAGCTCCCAACCAGACGCATGAGGGGTACAGCAAGAAACTGTACCCCTGGAGGTATAGTTGGGTCAGATTCTGTGTCACATGAGGGTCTGATATTGGGCACCCTAAAGTTGCCATAGCTGAATGATGAGGCAGAATTTGTATCCTGGTAAGATGGCTGGGGGGGGGGGGGGGGGGGGGAGGAAAGTCCAAATTGGTAGCGTTTGTTTTTTGTGATGTAAATACTCCCCCATGTGCAATTTCAACTTAACTACTACATGTCACTGGACACAAAGAAGTATTGCATAGAATTGGCTTTTGTGAGCCGGTGTGAGCCAAGCTATATAGCACGCTGCTGGACCTGAGGCCGAGGTGTGGGTGAGGATCTGGGACTCAGAACCAGGAGTCCTCCTTCCTTGCAACTCAATAGGAAGAGCACTAGGTTCTTTCAGGAAAGGTAAATACATAAACGAACATGAGTTCAGGCCGTATAAACTGTTAGTCACTCATGAGTTGCTATTTTCACTCTGTTTACATTAATTCATCAAATATTAATTTGGTTTATTTTTTTATTTTTTAAATTTTTTTTGAGACGGAGTTTCGCTCTTGTTACCCAGGCTGGAGTGCAATGGCGCGATCTCAGCTCACCGCAACCTCCGTCTCCTGGGTTCAAGCAATTCTCCTGCCTCAGCCTCCTGAGTAGCTGGGACTACAGGCGTGCGCCACCATGCCCAGCTAATTTTTTGTATTTTCAGTAGAGACGGGGTTTCACCATGTTGACCAGGATGGTCTCGATCTCTTGACCTCGTGATCCACCCGCCTTGGCCTCCCAAAGTGCTGGGATTACAAGCGTGAGCCACCGCGCTCGGCCTAATTTGGTTTATTTTGTAAAAACATCCTCAGTGCCTTGGGGAAAGAATATCACATGAATCAGGCAGGGATTCTTTAGTCAAAGAGCCTACTACTTAGTAGATAAGAGACTTAGGTGCATAATGAAGGGAGATAGAGGTAAATACCTTCAGGCGGGGGCAGGTCAAGCACTGTGATAATTCAAGGTTAGAGTAAGCTTTTCTCACTAAAAAGGTACCTACCAGAAGCCCTCATGGTAGGGGCGGCAGTTGAGTTCAGCCTTTGTAACATGAATAGATTTGGGAAAGTAGAGCCGGGTCAAGGCAGATGAAGGTAGGAGTCATGTGAACACAGCCAGGAGACGGGCACAGTTTGATTGGCATATGATGTGTAGTGTAAGAATTCATTGGAAGGGCAGGTTGGAGAGAGGTGATAAGGGGACCTGGATGCAAGATTGACCAGTTTGGACTTGGCTCATTAGACGATGGGGAGTTGTTTTTTGAGCAGTATAAGGGAGAAGAAAAAAAAAATCCTACAATATCTTGGGGGCTTAGCATATCTCAATTACTCCTGACAATTATGCAAGAATTGCTGAAATGGAGGACTTGGAGAAGATACAGTAATTATGTAAGGTGAAACAGTTTAGTTCCAAAATCCATGCTCATTCTGTTGCACCAGGGAGTGACTTGGTCAGGAATGTGTATTAAGACGGATCTGAAGGCAGATCTGTATCTAAGAGAAGGACTGGGGAAGGGCGAGCAGTAGGAAAGGTGCTGTCATAGTTTAGGTAGAATTCTAGGCAGGAATTAATACAAACTGCATTCAGGGTAGAGGAAGTGGGATGTGTAAGACATGACGGTAGCATCAGAGGACTTAGCCATCATCTAGATACGGGGACTGGATGCTGGGGAAGAATCAGTTGCTAAGTGTTGGTGACTAGGAGGATGTCACTCCACTAACAGGTAACCAAGAGGAGGGACCTTGGGATGGAGAATGGGCAGAGCTGATTTTTGGTTTGAACACATTACAGTTGAGAGAGATGTGAGATATTTTGTTGGAGATACCCAGCAGCTAGCTGGGAAAGTGAAAAAGGAGCTTGTTAAAAAAAAACAATAGAGCTCTGGCGGCATCCGGTAAAGACAGTTGAAGTCAGAAGGCCAAAGGCACATCCTTGAGTAGTGTACGTACAAATACGCTCACAACCGAACACATCCACTTGCTACTAAAATGCCAGCATGCGTTTCTTAAGGTCCAGAGTTTTGGGTTTTGTTCTTTATTTTTCCCCGCTTTTTATGACGGCTTTTACATAAGACGTGTGGCTGCAAGTATGCCCACTGACCTCCTGGGAACCTGCAGACCTTTAGTACGCTATTTTGCCAAAACTGAATGTCAGACACTTTTAGTAACATGATTATTTCCATTAAGACTCCTTCATTGTTAATGGCTGGCTTACTTCCTGGAGCGAGTTCTGAGCAGGAAACAAACCCAGATAATGTGCTGATAAGCTTTCTGGGATGTGGCAGAAGGGATGGTAGTTGCACTCAGCATGCCTTTTATACCTATTTCATCAGGACTTTGGGCTCCAGCAGAAAATCTGTTTATTTTTCTAGGGGACTTACTGATAATTTTACTTTTGGGGGTGGGGGGAGGGTAGGTCAAATCATCAAGGACATAGACCCCGGAAGTCCAGCAGAAGAGGCCGGCTTGAAGAACAATGACCTGGTGGTTGCTGTCAACGGCGAGTCTGTGGAAACCCTGGATCATGACAGTGTGGTGGAAATGATTAGAAAGGGTGGAGATCAGACTTCACTGCTGGTGGTAGACAAAGAGACGGACAACATGTACAGACTGGTAAGTAATAGGAATAATAGCCATACATTCCTGCAGTAAGGCCAGGCCCATTCACTCCTGCCCTCAAACTTTGCACTGTTAGGACTTTGCTCCTTAAACTGGAAGAGGCGTAACAATCGTCATTAAGGCTGAACTGAAGCTCCAATTGGTCGTGACAAGAGAATGCCAAATGACTGATGAAATGAGTTTTAAGTGCATGGTTCTTAAGATTTTGAATTTGTGAATTTAACTGCAGACTTATTCTTGGTGATCTGAGAAAATCTATGGAGAAGGTTAAGTCTGGAAATAAAATTGTTCCCAAAATAGGGAACAATTAGATTTTAAGCTTTAGGTCGGTTAAGTTCTATCAATGGCATGTAACAGCCTAGAAAGGATTATTAAACAGCCTGTAAACTCGGCAAATAAAAGAGAAACAGACCAAGACCAAGCTGAATGAAACTAACTTTATTTTCTCTTAACAGCTCTTTATCATAACACCTACTACTGCATGTTTCAAGTTTTTTTTTTTTTTTTAAACAATTTTAACACAAGAATTGAGGTTCAGTCTAGTTTAACAGATCTGGGGACTTCTAAGTACCATCTGTCTTGCTAAGTGTTGATCGTAAAGAGGAACAAGATAAATTTTCTCTGTAAAATACAATAATAGCGGATTCCAAAATAAATGATACAGATGAAGGAATATGATGGGTGGTGGTATATTAGGCCCTCCTCATAGATTAGGAAACTGACGCTTAGAGAGATTAAGTACTTGGCTAAAGTCACGCAGCTTAGTAAAAACTGAAGCTAGTATTTGAACCCAAATTCTTGGACCCATAATTCATTATACCATACTCCTCCTCCTCAGCACATTTTCATGAGATATTTCAAGGTAATCTTGTAAGCAGGATTAAACAATGAATTTGTTTTTATTTATTTTTTTTTTTTTTACTTTTTTTTTTTTTTTTTTTTTTTTTTTGGAGACGGAGTTTCGCTCTTGTTACCCAGGCTGGAGTGCAATGGCGCGATCTCGGCTCACCGCAACCTCCGCCTCCTGGGTTCAAGCAATTCTCCTGCCTCAGCCTCCTGAATAGCTGGGATTACAGGCACGTGCCACCATGCCCAGCTAATTTTTTGTAGTTTTAGTAGAGACGGGGTTTCACCATGTTGACCAGGATGGTCTTGATCTCTTGACCTCGTGATCCACCCGCCTCGGCCTCCCAAAGTGCTGGGATTACAGGCTGGAGCCACCGCGCCCGGCCAACAATGAATTTGTTTAATGGCTTTTTTAGTTACTTCAATGGTCATACCCAGAAAAGACTTGACATCAACCTGAGTAGAAGTCTTTAATGGCATGATACTTGTTCCTAGCCAGCTAATTTTT
>NW_022437127.1:797936-867784 GCF_009761245.1 Sapajus apella | reverse complement strand
TTTTAAGATGGGGTTTCACCATGTTGGTCAGGCTGGTCTTGAACTCCCGCCCTCAGGTGATCTGCCCGCCTTGGCCTCCAACGTGCTTGGATTACAGGAGTGAGCCACCACTCCCGGCCTCCTAACCAGCTAATTAAAGTTGAAAGGAGATATGGAAAATATATTAACATACTTGGCTGGGCACGGTGGCTCACGCCTGTAATCCAAGCACGTTGGAGACCAAGGCGGGAGGATCACCTGAGGTTGGGAGTTCAAGACCAGCCTGACCAACATGGTGAAACTCCCGTCTTAAAAAAAAAAAAAAAACAAAAACTTAAAGTGGTACTAGATAATTCATTTGCTGGAGGGTGTAATTAATATTCAAAATATTTAGGATAGAATAAAAACTAAAGAAATAATAAATTTCAAGTACTATACTTGAAAAGTACACTAAAAGTAATACACTAAAAGTAAAGTGTATGAATACCAAATGGTGAGACCTGATTTGAGGACTATAGAAAAAGCCCAGAAACTTGATACTCTAAGTAGCTGCCCCATCCAAAAATGGTGATTTTAAAACTGACTGACACTTGGCTTCGGGAGATGACCATCTTACGGTACTTACTTGGCCAGACCACACCTGGAATTCCTGGTAATGTAGTTTACTCTCTGTGTGCTTTAACTTCCTTAGTTGTACAATAGGGTGGAGGGTAGATCTTTGTAGCTACAGTGAAGGGTGGCTATGACGGTTAACTTGGAATATTTAGAGCTGTAGAATAATGCCTCACCTGTCTAAATGTTCTATTCATTAATACTGTGCCTGGTTTTGAGAACCCGCTTTAGGAAGGCCAATGAAAAGGGTAACTAGGGAAGAGGTTTTGGGAGCCACCATGTGAGCATTTAGCTTGAGAAGGGCTTTGGAAAAGAGAGCATCTTCAAGAATCCGAAAGACTATTACATGTAAGGAGGAGCACACATTTTTTAAAGGTGTCCTGTGGGGCACAGCAGGGCGAGAGAAGCCACAGGGAGCTAGCTTTTGGTTTAAGAACCAACTGCAGCTGCCGCGAATGATGAGTCATTTCGCATTTGGCAGAAAAAGTCAAGCAGGAATTGG
Source organism: Sapajus apella (assembly GCF_009761245.1). Taxonomy (NCBI): domain Eukaryota; kingdom Metazoa; phylum Chordata; class Mammalia; order Primates; family Cebidae; genus Sapajus; species Sapajus apella. The sequence goes on along the minus strand of NW_022437127.1, from coordinate 866,691 downwards.
AGGCGGCTGCTGAAGTTGTTTGTTGTAAAGGGGATTCTGACCTCCTCCTCCTGATCTCATAGAATGATTTAACTGTAATTTTGCTGTTTTAGTTAATAGAGAACTTTGATCTAAAAAGAGGCCTGCCCTCATCTCTCTCCTTCCCCATTCTCCAAAGTAAGCCCTGTAGGTTGGGGTGGAGGGTGGATCTTTGAAATACATCAGTGAATAAAACAAACCCCTCTAGCAGTCCCTGGCGCACACAAGACACCCAAATATCTGAATGAAGGATGAATAAAATCTCGGCCAGGCACAGTGGCGCATGCCTGTAATCCCAGCACTTTGGGAGGTCGAGACCTGGCCAACATGGTGAACCCCCGTCTCTACTAAAAAAATACAAAAATTAGCTGGGCGTGGTGGCACACGCCTGTAGTCCCAGCTGCTTGGGAGGCCGAGGCAGGAGAATTGCTTGAACTTGGGAGGCGGAGGTTGCAGTGAGCCGAGATCACTTCACTGCACTCCAGCCTGGTGCCTGGTGCCAAAGCAGGACACTTGTCTCAAAAAAACAATAAAATCTCATTACATGTGTGGTTTTTTTTTTTTTTTTTTTTTTTTTTTTGGAGTCTCCCTCTATTGCCCAGGATGGAGTGCAATGGCATGTTCTTGGCTCACCTCTGCCTCCCGGGTTCAAGTGATTCTCCTGCCTCAGCCTGTTGAGTGGCTGGGACTACAGTCACCTGCTACTATACCTGGCTAATTTTTGTATTTTTTTTTTTTTTTTAAATAAAGATGGGGTTTCACCATGTTGGTCAGGCTGGTCTTGAACTCCTGACTTCAAGTGATCTGCCCACCCTGGTCTCCCAAAGTATTGGGATTTCAAACATGAGCTGCCAAGCCCGGCCACAGTCTCATTGTTTTAATGTTACTGCACTTTGCCTCAAGATGAGCTGTGACTGTCAGATACAGCTGATTTGCTTGTTCAGGTAGTGTTATCAGAGGTATTTGTGCATGTAATAAGTCACCTGATAATTTTCCATATTTTAAAGAGAAAGACTCCATTGTAGAACTGTTGCAAGCGTATCACTGAAAGGTCTGAAGTTAGTTGAACTGGGTAAGTAGGAGGTTCTGTGCTGGTGGTATTCTCACATAGAAAGGAAGGAGGTGTGGTCTTGTGGTAAGACAGATGACAACCAGAGGACTCAAAATCTAATTTTAGCCAGGCTGCTAAACAGTGCGATTTGAAGTAGAGCCCACACTGTGCTCACCTTCCATTGCTCAATTTCCTATTCATTGCCAACAAATGTTCTGGACGCTTGTGGGCAGCTGTTTAGCTGCTGATCCAGGACCATACCATACCCAGGTCCACCCTTCTAATTGTCTCAACGGAAACAGCCAGTTAGGCTCTTAATTCTATTAAAAAAAAATCATATTTCCTGTTCTATGCTTCTTCGGTATTCAAGACCATCATTTCTTCACATGGATGGTCTGGGAGTTGATATGAATTGGAAGTACTTAAAGATGTTTGAGAGGCATAAGTGACAGCTAATGGTTACAACAATACGTAGTAAAGTAAGTACAGATGTCAGGACTGGAAGGGGGGAGGCTGTTGGGAAGTAGCAAGGCTTGGAATTAACTTTTGTTACAATATGTGGCCATCTAATAGCTGTCACCCTCTCAGCAATTACTACAGTGTATGTGGGTTGGTCTCTTCTGGTAGCTTTGTCTTCAGATAGTGATAAAAATAGTGTTACATTAGCATTCTCCAGAGAGACAGATCTAATAGGATATATAGATACAGGTGTGAGAGGAGATTGAGGAATTGGCTTGTGTGATTGTGGAGGCTGGGAAGCCCCACAACAGGCTGTCTTCAAGCCTGAGACCCCAGGATGCCAGTCCAAACCTGACTGAGCCACACGACCGGCATCAACCCTGATTGGCAGGTATACTTGTTTCCTTCTGTGCATTTGGCCTGAGACTCTACCTGGGGGGCTGCCAGTGTAAATCTGGAGTTCAAAGGCCTGAGAACCTGGAATTCTGATGTCCAAGCACAGGAGAGGAAGAGTGTATCCAAGCTCCAGCAGACAGACTGACACGATTGCCTTTTCTGAGTTCATCTGGACTCACACGCTAATCCCCTCTGGAACCACCCTCAGACACACACCCAAATAATGCCTCACTGGGTTTCTAGGTATTCCTTCATCCAGTCAAGTTGGTACCTAACGTTAACCATCACAAGTGTCTTGTGTTTTACTTTTTCTAATGTGTCTAAAGAGCTCTGAAGACCATCCTTCTGAAAGGAAAGGCAGGAAGGATGTACTTTGCATGAGGTACTGGGCTAGTCAGTCATGTGTCATTTCCCAGCGGGGGATTATGTATCGATTGCTGAGTGAATTGATCGCTATCATGGCCTCAGAAGAAACTAGCAATTTTTTAGACATCTTTTTAGATCCTTGTATGGCATCCTATACTGGTTTTATGTTCATGTGGATATTTGTGTACATGTGTACACACATTACTTCAACAAAGTGCAATCTTATACCTTTCCTGGTTGGGGCAGTAGAGAAATTTTACAGCCTACAATCAGACATATCTGGAAGAAGAGTGTATGATACGTATGATACCTTAAAAATTAGCACATTTAACAAAGTATAACTATTCAGTTACAATTAATGTTTTTTCCCTTTATTTTTCAAAAGGCTCATTTTTCTCCATTTCTCTACTATCAAAGTCAAGAACTGCCCAATGGCTCTGTCAAGGAGGCTCCAGCTCCTACTTCCGCTTCTCTGAAAGTCTCAAGTCCGTCAGATACTACAGAGGAAGTAGGAGATCATAAGCCTAAACTCTGCAGGCTGGCTAAAGGTGAAAATGGCTATGGCTTTCACTTAAATTCGATTCGGGGTCTGCCAGGCTCATTCATCAAAGAGGTATGGTAATCTGGTTCCAGCAGCCCAACAAACACAGCCACAGTTAGGATAGTCTCAGCTTCTCCCACCCACTGATGGCTTAGTAGAGAGACTACGTTGAAGGCATACACTGAGGGTCTCACTTGGGTTCAGATAAATGTTGTCATGGTCCCATACCCTTCAGGATAGCTACCAGTATGTCATAAGCTCACATTTTTTTGCCCCTCAACCATCTGTTCCAAACAGTGTGAGTTAACTCTAGTTGACGGTCACTATCAACCCTGTCAGTCAGTCATACGTGTTTGCCTCTGTGCATCTAGCATAACACCCCTTACCCTGTAGGGACTGATAGTGAGAAGACTCCCTGTAGCTCTGAAGCTGGGAGTGAAGAAGGGGGACCTATTGATCCCGCTTCATCCCAGAAGACATATAATATGACACTGAACCACGATTTATAATACTTCTAATCATGTGAGTATGGAAGTTATAGCTTTCATAAATAGAAAAGCATCAGAACACCTTTCTCAACTTCTATACCTCAAGGAGAAATAATAACATGATTAAGAAAAAATTCTTGAAATCCTCATCCCTCCCCTGAAGGAGGGCTAGTCTGACGTGCCCTTCTCTGTATTTGAATTGGTAACTCAGGACTTCTGTTCACAGGTACAGAAGGGTGGCCCTGCTGACTTGGCTGGGCTGGAGGATGAGGATATCATCATCGAAGTGAATGGGGTGAATGTGCTGGAGGAACCCTACGAGAAGGTGGTGGATAGAATCCAGAGCAGTGGGAAGAATGTCACACTTTTAGTCTGTGGAAAGCAAGCCTATGATTATTTCCAAGCTAAGAAAATCCCTATTGTTTCCTCCCTGGCTGATCCACTTGACAGCCCTCCAGATTCTAAAGAAGGAACAGTGGTGGAGTCGGAGCCTGACTCGCACATGGCAAAAGAACTGGTGAGTGGTGGTCTGTTTCTTTTCGTGATCTAATTCACTGGAGTGTGGGTACAGTCCCTAATGAGTATATTTAACGTCTGTTTGCTACAGATTTCTTTAAAAACTAGAAAATGACAATGTAAAGATAACAAATCAAGTTATTGTGGAGGACAGGAGGCAGTGTAAGGACGACAGATTTCTTTCATAGTATGCAGTTGACAGCAATTGTCTAGAGCTGACAACAAGTAAAAAGTTTATCAGTATTGTAATGGGAACCCCCAGAAAAGCCTGAATCAGATGATCTCAGTATGAATGCTGGTTCTGTCATTTGTCAGCTGTGGGAAAACAGATTTATTTGTTCTGTTCCTCAGTTTTCCCACCCATAAAACAGGGATAATTTGTAGGACTGTTACCAGGATCATGTTAACTAAGATAATTCTCAACTATATTAAAGTGCTTTGAATAGTTCCTGGCTCCTAGCGAGCATGTAAATGGTGACAGTTATAGACGATATTGTTTAAAATAATCGACAGGTAATCCAGTTTCATTACTAGGAAAGATTAAGCATTCTATACATATTTGGATGAAATTTCTTTGTAAGTTTCAATTTTATATTTTTGCCCAATTTTTCATAGATGAACTAGAGGTCCAAAAGTAAACGGACTTATCCAAGTTCATAAAGGAAATTTATAGCAAATCCAAGACTCTAATAAAACAGTTTAACTCAATATTGTTCTTCTTTCCATTAATTTAATTCTAATTGGTGGAATACTAACTTGAATAAACTCAGTTTAATGAACACACACAACGCCCACTGATTTGTATTCTAGAATGCTTATGTAAAGATTATTCCAGTTGTCTTTTAAAAATTCTGTACTTTCTCTTTAGGAAGTCAATTATAGTACTATACTATTCTAGTCTTTTTTTTTTTTTTTGAGATGGGTTTCACCATGTTGGTCAGACTGGTCTTGAACTCCTGATCTCAGGTGATCCACCCACCTTGGTCTCCCAAATTGCTGCGATTACAGGCGTGAGCCACCACGCCAGGACTACTAGTCTTACAAGAAAAAATATAAACAGACATTAAGGAATTTGTTAACGTGTCAAACAACATGTTGAAAACAGTCAAGTGTAGAATTCAGGTCACCGGACTTCTAGTGAGCAACTCTACGTCCTGACTTAAGTCATACAGCCCTAGGCTAGATCATCGCTTTCATTACTCTAACATTTGTAAATTATTTTTCTTTTACACAGGCCCACAGTACAGCCTCACATTCTTCTTCCAATTCTGAAGACACAGAGATGTGACGAGAACAAATAATAGCTTTGGCTGTTTATCCGAGAGTTGTTTCTGGGAATTTAATAGGAATCCTTTCTCAAGGAATGAGTTGCCACCGGTTTACTGTCTCTTTAGAAGAACACCTTCACTGGAAACCATTCATCATGTGTGACTGTCTTCTGTTATTATTTGTCTTACTGGCGGCTATTGCTGTCGGCTAATTTATGGTTAACATAGGAAGAGATAAGGCAGGAGCTAGACTCCTTGCATGTGATCTCTTCCAAGCTTCAACTTAGCTACATTTCTCTGTATGATGTCTCTTACTTCTACAGGCTCCTTGAGCACCAAAGATGATTCATAACTCTGTATAGGTGACAGCTGCTTATTAAAGCATCTTGGCAGATAAGCCTGTTAAAATTGTGCTTTTGTAACAATGTTGTGGTTGCTACAGTAAATACCATTAACAACTGCCTTTTGAGTACGCTTGATAGTGTTTTTGTTTCGGATTCACTTTCTATGCTTTAACCTTCATTTGTCTCTCGAAACCCAAAATACAATAGAGAATAAGACCTTAGTAATAAAATTCAGAATTTTCTTAAATTGCATGTCTGAGTGTTCTAAAAATTTTCCAACATTTTTCTTTCACAAGTGACTTATTCCCCCAGTCAAGTTATTCATGGTTTCACCCCACAGCATGAGGGGCAGATAGAAAAAAAACAAAAACAAAAACATCACATCACTACCAAATTGAATGTAGGGTATAATACCAAGTTAACAGGAAATCAGGAAAAAATGACATACCTGAAGTCTCTCTTTCGGTAGAATCTATTTCAGGTATACGCCGTCCCTTTCCCGGAAAAGAACAGAAACCTCTTGGTTATTTTAATGTGGCAGGATCAGATGAGGAGGGATGGGATGCTAACTTATGTTAGATCACACAAGCATAATACCAAGCTATGCTTGATAAAATGAACTTAAGGCCACAGTGTTACAATCTCTGATTTTAATGACAGTCAATCTCAGGCGAAAGCTGTAACCTTCTCCATGTGAACCTTAAAATGGAAATCCTGGGTGTTTGTTTGGCCCAGCTACCACAGACATCTCTTGCCCCAGAGTTCCAGTGTATTTTTCCCCTTTAGTGTCTTGGCTCCTCTCCGCTTCTGCACCAGCCTCAAGTCCACACAGGACACTCTCCGCTGAGTATTGTCTTGAGTTACTTCTCTCCCTCATGTTCTGGCTGATGCTACTCGTGATCCTAGCATCGCCCTGTGGGGAAGGAGTATGCTAGCGGTAAAAATGCTACATCGTGTGTGTTTGTAAAATGTCAGGCCCTGGTTCCCTCCATTTTCTTCCCCTCTGATATCTAAATTTTGAGACCACTGGCCTCTAACAGTCTGTAGTAGGCCTGAGTTCAAGGTGCCATATGCTTCTCTGGTGCCTGTTTGTGAGCCAAATAGAGGAACAGTATGCTAGAGAGAGCGCTGACCAGGAAGATCACATCAAACCAACGGTGATAGAAGTTGAACTGCAGCTCTCCAAGGACCTCGGTGATTATGGTGCGGTATTCTAGAGGCATACTCATTCGAATCAGCAGCACAGAGGAGACAAAGTACATGCCCTGTAAGTCAAATGAATTAATCCAGAAGTGACTCTAAATGTAGTGAGGAGGAGGACAAAAGAAATTATTAAAATTCTTAAAAGTATCAAGCACATTTCTGGTATTTTACAGTTGTAAACATAAAGCTAACTCATTAAACTTACCATTATCTGTGCTAACAGCAGGACAATGACATTGGAGGACTTACTGCTAGAGATGGCATAAAAGAACTGTCAAGAAAGAGGGAGATAAATGTGTGCCACATGGTTAGATTCCTATGTCATGAACAGTGAGAAATATGGTTAGCATTTGATTAAAAGTGGCTCTTCCATGCCACAATCCTGTATAGAACAATATGATTAAGGCTATAAACATGAGACTTAATTTAGACTGCTGAAAAAGGTATAGTTTTCCCCGGAGGCAATTTAATTATGTAACATGAAAGGATTCCTATTGCTGTCAAACTTCAGAAACTCTGTGACACGTATGACTTAACATCACTATAAAACATTAAGTCGGATCACTCCAGCCCAGTCCAAGCATTTGTAATTGTTACTAGGCTCCTGCGCTCTTTCTAAAATTGTGCTAGGTGACTACAGATCCCTTCCTGTCCCAGCCCCTTCTCTTCCATTTAAACAGCTCCTGGATTCTCAATCCCTACCTTTCCTATCAGAGAGGACTCACTTTCCACCTCCATGAAGTCTTCCTACATTGATTAGAAAACAGCTGAATTCAGTAGGTCCTTACTTAGTGCCATTTATAGGGTCTTGGAAACTGAGATTTTAAGTGAAATGATGTATAACAAAACCACATTTTTCTCATCAACATTATAATGAAATGTCGAATGAAACTTTTTTTGAGGACTTGGTGTATATAGTTCTGCTTAAAGCCGCTGTTTCCGAGAACCTATTGATGACATTGAGAACTTACTATATTCTGCTCCCCTACTTCCATATCTTCTCTATAAGTGATTCTCACAATTCTTCTTCTAGTCTCAAATATCTGAATACCTGCCTATCATGTACTAGGTTCATGGCACCATCAGTGAACGAAATAGACCCATATCTTACTCTATTACCTTTGGTAAATGTACTTATCTATAATTGGTTTATGATGTAAATATATCATCATTAATTTATGTAGTAGTTTAACTTTTAAAAAATTCTGTTGTATGTCTTTTAAATACTTGGGACTGTTTAAAGTCTCAGGAGGCAGAATTCTTAATTAGGTAAAATTATCTCATGGTACCGTATTTAATTAAACAAATGATAAGCAGTACTTTTTAACACTGTGATAAAACATACCTTGGTAAGAGTGATCAGCAATCCTCTGATGGACGTGACAATGATTATTCCAACAAGAATGAAGGAAATGTGTTGGGACCAAAACTTCACCTGGAAAAAAACATATCTGCTAAATCTCTGTTCAGAGAGATGTAAAGGCTAAACTATATTCCGATCATTTACAAGACTGTGAGAGGGAACTTCATTAGACCCTACCTGATTCTTTTTTTGATTCAGGGAGAGAGGAAAGCAAGTAAGTGGCAAAAACACCTACAGAAAGACTGCAGTGGGTATCTTAATTAGCAGACTTACTGAAACCTTAACAGTTTTTATTTTTTGTAAAGCCAGGGTCTTGCTATGTGGTCCAGGCTGGTCTCAAACTTCTGGGCTCAAGCAATACTCCCAGATCAGCCTCCCCAAGTGTTGGTATTACAGGCACGAGTCACTATGGCTGGCAGCAAGTACAGAGAAGTGACATAATAAATCAGAAAAAAACATGGAATGGTACAGTTTTACTGTGATGAACGAAAAGCAGGAATGAAAAGGAAACTAAATAATAGCTTGATTATTTTCAATCTCTATGAATAACAGTTCCCTAACCACCAAGACTTCAAGGAATCTTTCTCTTTTTAGCAAAAGAGTATGTAGACATTCTCAGCTAATTCTAGGAAATAGTTGCACTTCACTGGAACCACATGATACTTTTTCTCCTCCTGCATTGCTTCATAGTGAGAAGGAGTTTTGGGACCCTGTGTTTGATTCGGTTCTAAAAAGTAACTGAAAGGGAGCTGCTATTACTAATATCTAAAAGATTTGTTATTCGGAATAATAAGAAAATATGGAGTAAACAGATGAATTATAGATTGTATATATACATGGCCATTAAGTATCCTCAAAAAGTACAGAAAAGGAAAAGCATTGCTAAAACTTCAGCCCAGTAAAACACTTAAATGAAGAAAACACAAATGCAACAAGAGCAAAGCATACTTTTTGTTGGTTTTTGAGATGGGGGTCTCACTCTATCACCTAGACTGGAGTGCAGTGGCATTATATCAGCTCACTGCAACTTCTGCCTCCCCCAGATCGAGTGATCCTCCTGCTTCAGCCCCCTGAGTAGCTGGGACTAGAGGTGCATGCTACCATGTCCAGCTAATCTTTAATAATTTTGTAGAGATGGGGTTTCCCCTTGTTGCCCAGGCTGGTCTGGAACTCCTGGACTCAAGTGATCTGTCTCAGCCTCTCAAAGTGCTGGGACTACAGGCATGAGCCACAGTGGCTTGCCTGTAAAGCATACTTAATACAATTTGTATACTACTCAAAGAAAAGACACTATGTTCCTTTACACTCAAAGAAGATAGACTATTGATCTAGCATCAAGAAACATGTACGTTGAGATGTTTCTCAAGGATTGGGCTCAGTTTGCTCTGGTTCATTTTAATTTTATCCAAGTCCCTTTGAGATCAGGGGCATGTCTGACTGGGGGTCGCATGCAGACTGTGTTTACGCTGACAGCACAGCTAAATGGTCTATACTGGAACTAAGAGTGTGACGTTGGTCTTAAAGTGCTATTCAGTCAGTCTTTGGCTCTGGTTTATGAATAAAGACATTGAACTTCAATTAGGACAAGGGTGTGTTTATGACAGTGGTATTATGAAACAGGTAAAAAGACAATAAAAAACAACTTTGTTCATAGGTGACAGTTGCCATCTTTAAGCCCAAGGTCCACATTAACGGATAAAGATCATTTCTTACAGCAGAAATCATTTCAGTTCTAGCACAGAACAATAATTAGTAGTTAATTTTCCCTTAGGGCATCAAAGGTGAGTTGTGTGTTTGAAGAGCTCATCAAGAATCAGAGAGAGAAGTATCTGAACACTTTGGTGGGGAGAAAATGGTAAACTGGTAGCTGGGTACAGAGAAGCAAAGGAGCAACTATAGAAATAATCAGCATCCATGACAATATTAAGTATCAGTCATTACTTCTGGCTTTATGCTAAGAGGATCTTGGCCTTTTACAAATTTTCCATGTGAATACATCAAAATATAAAAATTTTCTAGCAGGGTGTGGGGGAACTGGGATGGGATAACATTAGGAGAAATACCTAATGTAGGTGACGGGGGCACGGATGCAGCCAACAACCGTGGCATATGTATACCTATGTAACAATCCTGCATGATCTGCACATGTACCCCAAAACTTCAAGTATGATTAAAAAAATAAAATAAAATTCAAATATATTTAACTTTAAAAAATTTTTTCCATGTGAATCTGTCAAAATATACACAGGAGAGTGGGAAGAACAAAAGCAGAGGCCAGTACCTAAAGCACGCAAATGACCATCTTAACAAGGGGAAGTTATAGCAGATAAAACAGAAAGAAACACGACAAACCAGGATCTTGATAGAACGCTTACATCAAATTGGATTCCCAGATAATTCACAGTGATCTCAATGCCTCTTGTGACAGGATCTGTTTTCCCAACTCGATCAAAAACAATATTGATGGTGGCCTGCAAAGATGTAGACTTTTATGTTAGAGCATCTTAACAATCACTCACTGTTTCAAAAAGTGACTCAAACTAATGAATTAATCACTAGAACATACCTTACAGGTCAATGATCCTAAACAGGCAATTCTATTCTCAATCCAAACCATATATAGGAAATCTCTTTTGTCTACTCACATACAGGCAAACAAAAGTCCCTATTTACTCCATCTTTCTTTTTGGTGAAGAGTCAAGGGGAATAAAGCTGTGGCATATATTCCTCAATTTATCAGAAGCCAGAAAGGTAACATTCTGGTAGATGAAGTCAGGTTAAGAGAATCAAGAAATCCCAGGGTCATACCTTGTGGTTATTTTCTGAATGCTCTAACAGCAAATACTAAAATAACAAAAAAGGAGTTATAGCTAGTAAGTCAACGAATGATATCAAATGGAATCATGAAAAATACTCAATCTCTAAGATGGCAGTTTGAAAAAAGGAAAAAGAAAAAAGAACAGATGAGACCAATGAAAAGAAATAGCAACACAGTAGTTTAAAATCCAACCACATCAAAAATAAAATCGAACCAAATCAATAATCACATTAAATGTAAATGGTCTGCACAATAGGTGAGCAAGCTCTGCCACTGGAGTGCGACAGCTGCCACAGACATACACAAATGAATGGACCTGGCTGTGTTCCAATAAAACTTTATTTCCAGAAGCAGGCGGTGGTTAGGTTTGGCCTGTGGGCTATAGATTGCTGATCCCTGATCTAAACATGCCAATGAAATGGTTAGATCAAAGAAAAACGCAAGACTCAACTATACATTGCTTACGAGAAATCCACTGTAATAAATATAAAGATACAAATAGGTTTGAAGTAAAAGGATGGAAAAAATATATTATGCTAACACTAATCAAAAGAAAGCTAGAATGTCAGGGGCCGGGCGTGATGGCTCACGCCTGTAATCCCAGCACTTTGGGAGGCTGAGGAGGGTGGATCACAAGGTCAAGAGATCAAGACCATCCTGGCCAACATGGTGAAACCCTGCCTCTACTAAAAATACAAAAATTAGCTGGGCGTCGTAGCATATACTTAGCTTCCCCAGCTATTCGGGAAGCTGAGGCAGGAGAATTGCTTGAACCTGGGAGGTGGAGGTTGCAGTGAGCCTGGATGGTGCCACTGCACTCCAGCCTGGCAACAGAGCAAGATTCTGTCTCAAAAAAAAAAAAAAAAAGAATGCTAGAATGTTTATATTAATGTCAGATGAAGTAGATTTCATAGCAAAAATACTGCCAGGTATTAAAAGGGACATTTCAGAATGATAAAAGGATCATTTCAACAAGGGTACGCAATGATTCTAAATGTTTATGTACTTAATGACAGAGCTCCAAAATACATAAAGCAAAACTGATAGAAATAAAAAAGAAATGGACAAATCCACAACGATGGCTGGATCCCCCTCTCTCAATAATTGATAAAATTAGTCAGAAACTAATAATACTATCAATCAATTTGACATGATTGACATTTATGTAACACTCCTGCCAACAAGAGCAGCATACATATCCTACTCACATACATGTAAAACTTTTACCAAGCTGAGCTCAACTGACCATATTCTGTCTGGGACAGGAAACAAGTCAATACATTTTAAAAGATTCATATCATACAAAGTATGTTCTTAGACCACATGAAATTAAATTAGAAATCAATTAGAGAGTAATATTTGGAAGATCCTCAAATATTTTATAACACATTTCTAAATCAGCCATGAATCAAAGAGGTAATCAAAGGGAAATTAGCATTTTGAATTGAATGAGAAATACAATTCATTAAAGTTTGTGAGATCTATTATAGCAGTACATAGCAAGAAATGTATAGCATTAAAACACCTATATCAGCAAAGGTCTCCAATCAGTGATCTTAGTTTCTATCTTAAGAAATTAGAAAAAGAAGATTCAAAATAAGCAGAAGAAAGGAAATAATAAAGACAAAGGCAAGAGCGAAAACTAGTTAACCCAAAAGTTGGTTCTTTAAAAAGTTCAATAAAATCAGTAAACTTCTACCAGACTGATAAAGACAAAAGAGGGAAGTCACAGGTTACCAATATTAATAAGAGAGGCATCGCCGTCATACTCATGAGGATGGCTATAATAAAAAAGATAATAACAAGTATTGGTGAAGATGTGGAGAAATTAGAACCCTTGTCCCCTGCTGAGAGGAGTGTAAACTGGTGCCGCCGTTTTGGAAAAGTCTAGTAGTTCTTTAAAAGGTTAAACATATACTTAGCATATGACACAGCAATTCTACCCCTACATATACATGTAAGAGAAATTAAAACATATGTTCACATAAAAACTTATACATGAGGCTGGGTGCTGCGGCTCACATCTGTAATCCCAGCACTTTGGGAAGCTGAGGTGGGTGGATCACCTGAGGTCAGGAGTTCAAGACCAGCCTGGCCAACATGGTGAAACCCTGTCTCTACTACAAATTTGAAAATTAGCTAGACTAGCAGAAGACAAGAAATAACCAAGGTCAGAGTAGAACTGAAGGAGTTAGAGACATAACAAACCCTTCAAAAAAAGTCAACGAATCCAGGAGCCAGGTTTTTGAAAAAAAAAAAAAACCTGATAAAGGGCATCCAGGGAAAACCTAATGTCATATTGAATGGTGAGATTGGATGCTAACACCCTAAGATCAGGAACAAGGGTAACATGACTATTCCTACCACTTCTATTCAACTTTGTACTGAAGGTTTTAGCCAGTGCAATAAGATTGCAGGAGGAGCAGGAGAAAAAGGATAAGAAGAAGAAAGACAGGAAGGAAGGACACGGGAAAGGAACAACTTAATTAAAACACTGGCAAGGTCAGCGGAGGGGCCAAGATGGCCAGCTAGAAGTAGCTGCTGTTGGCAGCTCCCATCAAGAATGAAAACAGTGAGTGAATACTGCACCTTCGGGCTGAGGTAACCAGGTTCTCTCATTGAGACTGACTAGGAAGTTGGCACAACCCACAGAGAGCGAGGAAAAGCTGGGTGGTGCAATGGCCCCACCTGGGAGCCACACAGAGCAAAGGGAGTTCCCATCCCCAACCAAGGGAGGTGGTGAGTGATTGTAGCACCCCGCCCAGGAAACCATGCTTCTTCCACTGTGTAACCTGTGAATCAGGATATCCCCTCGTGTGCCCATGCCAACAGCGCCTTGGGTCCCAAGCAGAGAGCTGCCCAGATGCTCAGTGGCCACTGGGGTTGCAGCCAGCAGCAGCAGGCTGGTGATTGCCTAAGATGACCAAGTTCCTGGGGGAGCCACCATCACTGGGGGTCCAGTCTGCCATTTACCCCTGCCAGTGCTGGGGAGAATAGGTGGTTTGGACCAGGAGGAATTCCCCACAGTGCAGCACAGTGGCTGTGGTAGACTGTGACCAGACTGCTTCTTTAGGTGGGTCCTGGATCCATTCCTCCTCACCAGGCGGGGCCTCTCTGCAGAAATTCCAGCAACTTCAGGTAGGGGTTTATGGAGAGAACTCTGATCTCCCTGGAAAGGAGCCCCTGGGGGTAGGGGTGGCTGTGGTCTCCATGGTTCAGCGGACTTAGTCTTTCCTGCCTGCCGGCTCTGAAGAGTCTGGGCAGTCCTGAGGGGGATTCCCTTTGGTGCAGCACACCTGCTCTGCCAAGGGACAGTCAGAGTGCTTCCTTAAGCAGGTCCCTGATCCAGTGCGTCCTGACTAGGTGAAACCCTGTCACTGGCATAAGGTCAGTGCCCCTCTGGGACAGAGCTCCCAGAGGAAGGAGCAGGCTGCCATCTTTGCTCTTCTGCAGCCTCCACTGGTGATACCTCCAGCTGTGGGAGGGACCCAGGCAAGTAGGGTATGGATTGGACCCCTCAACAAATGGCAGCAGCCATACAGAAGAGAGGCCTGACTGTTAAAAGAAAGACAAACAAATTAACAACAACAGCATCAACAAATAAAGACCCCCCAAAAAAAACTACATCCAAAGGTCAGCAGCCTCAAAAATTGAAGGTAGATAAACTGAAGATGATGAGAAAGAATCAACACAGAAATGCTGAAAACTCAAAAAGCCAGAGTGCCTCTTCTCTTCCAAATGATCATAACACCTCTCCAGCAAGGGCACAGAACTGGGCTGAGGCCGAGGGTGAGATGGATGAACTGACAGAAGTAGGCTTTAGAAGGTGGGCAATAGCAAACTTGGTTGAGCATAAGGAGTAAGGTTCTAACTCAATGCAAAGAAGCTAAGAACCATGATAAAACATTACAGGAGCTGTTAACCAGAATAACCAGTTTAAAGAGGAACATAACCTGATGGAGCTGAAAAACACATGATGTGAACTTCACAATGCAACCACAAGTATCAGCAGTTGAAGAGACCAAGCAGAGGAAAGGATCTCAGAACCTGAAGACTATCTTGCTGAAATAAGACAGGCAGACAAGGTTAGAAAAAAAAGAATTAAAAGGAATAAACAAAACCTCTAAGAACTATGGGATTATGTAGAAAGACTGAACCTGTAGCTGATTTGGGTACCTGAAAGAGATGGGGAGAATGGAACCAAGTTTCAAGTTGTTAAACATACTTCAGGATATCATCTATGAGAACTTCCCCAACCTAGCAAGACAGGCCAACATTCAAATTCAGGAAATCCAGAGAACTCCAGTAAAATACTTCATGAGAAGATCAACCCCAAGACACATAATTATCAGATTCTCTAAGTTCAAAATGAAGGAAAAAATGTTAAGGGCAGCCAGAGAGAAAGGCCAGGTCACCTGCAAAGGGAAATCCATCAGATTAACAAAGACCTCTCAGACAAGCCAGAAGGGATGGGGAGCCAATATTCAACATTATTAAAGAAAAGAATTTCCAACCCAGAATTTCTTATCTGGGCAAACTAAGCTTCATATGTAAAGGAGAAATAAAATCCTTTTCATAATAAAATAAATTCCTTTTCAGACAAGCAAATGCTGAGAGAACTCATCACCACCTTGCAAGAGCTCCAGAAGGAATTACTAAATATGGAAAAGAAAAACTATTACCAGCCACTACAAAAACACAGTGAAGTACACAGAGTAACGACACTACGAAGAAACTACAATCACAAGTCTGCAAAATAACTAGTTAGCATCATGATGACAGGATCAAATCACACATAACAATTTTTTTTTTTTATCATCTTACCTATAAGTTTGGTCACGTTTTAACATCAAACACTGACTAAGTGTTCTGAGATCCCTGCTTGTCTCAGAGTCTTAAATCACCCCCCACCCTGCAGGAATGAACCGTGTCCCAAGTGTGTTCCTTAAGGCCAAGGTGCTGCGGGCTCCAGGACCTCCCGCAGTGGCCAGATGGGGCTTGCTGCAGAGAAGCCTGATGGGCGAGGGCAATGTGCACCCGGTCTTGCTGTCCTGCCTGTAAGCAGGGGCTGTCCAAGAAGCTCTGCTGATGACTTCAGTGAGATCTGCCCCATCTCCAGGCAGCACCCCTGCTTTCCAGCAGGATGGGGGTGTCAGGAACCCCACCACCTCTCTCGCCCCCCACAGAGGCTGAGACCTCTCAGGCTCACTGCTCCTGGGCCTGCCACAATGGCCACTTTCTAAATCCTGAGCCTATGTCCTATGCACTGGCCACACCTCTTGGTGTTACCTCATTCCAGACGAGAGTGGGTCTGCCTTGCAGGTCTAACAGCCCCACAGTGGTGACAGGGACCAGCAGCAACTCCTGCAGGCCTCCTTCCACTTGGTGGAATCCTTCACCTGCTAAAATCCAACCAGACCTAAACGGCTAGTGGATACGAGCCTTTCCATAGATGGGCTTGCTGCGAAACCTGTGAGAGGCCGTCCAGGCGCTGACCCCGGATGGGAAAGCTGGAGGCAGACAGAGGGCATAGCTCGGCCTTCAGGGTGAGGGGTGGCAAAAACTTGCTTTCAGGTGCCCCACACAAGGTAACTGGCTAGCTGCGGGGACAAAGCTTCAGAACCACCCAGATGCCAGGACAGGCCAGTGTGAAGGGCCGAGGGGTGATGCCAACCTTGTAGTGTCCGTTGTTGGCAGCATCGTGCAAAGGCGTGTCGTCGTCCAGGCCCTTGGTGTTCACCTCTGCACCTGCAGCCAGCAGCTGCTTTGCGACGTCATAGTAGCCCCGGTTACAGACCTCGTGCAGCGCCGTCCAGCCTGTGAAGTCCTTGACGTTGACATCTGCCCCCTCGCTGATGAGCTCCTTGATGCGCCAGGCATCCCCGCGGATGGCCGCTCGGTGCAGGCGGGTCTCTCCTCCCTCGTCCCTCTTGTTCACTTTATCTTTGGTTTTTGAGGCGGAGTCGGGTGTTCCCTTCTGACACACTGTAGACTGGGAGGGGTGCTTTGGTGTTGTGTCCACTGGGCTGTTGGCAGACTCCTCGGCTGTCATCTGCATGAGAAGGGTCACCTGCTGGCGCTCGGAGAGAGGGTAGCCGGTTTGGATTCCAGACAGCCCCATGCCAAACAGCAGCCCGGCCTTCTGGGTGACAGGTTCCTTCTTAATTCTCTTCTGCTCAGGGCCCTGCTTCTCTTTCTTCTTGCTTCTAGGCACCTCCATCTCATGGCATGGTGCTTCGAGGAGCGTACCAGCCTTGCAGCACCACAACAGGGACTGGGCTGGAGGCATCTGTGTCTGAGTCCTTCTGCTCCCCATTGGCGCCTGCAGTAAAGGGCAGCTTCCGCTTGCTGGCTCGCTCCCTCACCTCCTTCCCGCCATCGCCATGCTCCAGCTTTGGGGTCTTGGTAAGAGAAACTTTATCCTTTTTCCCAGTCTGCTTCTCCACCATGTCGCTGCTGAGGGAAACGTCTTCCTGCTGTGGTGCTTTAGGGCACCCACTCTTGGGCATCGTCCTGCTCCTCACCTGATCTTCATTTACACGGCCGGTGCTTCATCATCAACCATCTGCGATTCCATAGTTGAAAGTCAGTGCTGATGAGGACTCTCTTAAATCCAATGGAGGTGTATCCCAGAGCAGGGCTGTATATAATCGGGCTCCGAGGGCTGCGTGGCTCCGCAGCGGGGTGCGGGTGCTGCCCATGCAGCCCGTGGCCATGTTTCCCAGGCCGCCGGGCCGAGCGGGAAGGCGGCGGCCGCGGCAGTGTGGGCTCGGACAGCGCGAGCTCGCCCAGGGGCCCCGCGACTCCCGGTGTGGATGCTACTGAGGGGCCGTCTGGCCGCGGGCTCAGCGGCGGCGGCGCCTCCCCAGTTGGGGCCCTCGGTCCATGGCGAACCGTCTCAGGGCGGCCTCTCACACATAACAATATTAAACTTACATGTAAATGGGCTAAATGCCCCAATTAAAAGACACAGAATGGCAACCTGGATAAAGAATCAAGATCCATTGGTGTGCTGCATTCAAGAGACCAGTCTCACATGCAAAGAAACACATAGGCTCAAAATAAAAGGATGGAAGAAAATTTACCAAGCAAATGGAAAGAAAAAAAAAAAAAAAAAAAAAAAAGCAAGGGTTGCAATCCTAGTTTCTGACAAAACAGATTTTAAACCAACAAAGACAAAAAAAAAAAAAAAAAAAGACAAGGGCATTACATCACAATGGTAAAGGATTCAATTCAACCAGAAGAACTAACTATCCTAAATATATATATATATATATATATATACCCAACACAGGAGCACCCAGCTCTATAAAGCAAGTTCTTAGAGACCTACAAAGAGACTTACACTCCCACATAATAATAGTGGGAGACTTTAACACCGCACTGTCAATATTAGACAGATCATTGAGACAGAAAATTAACAAATGTATTCAGGACCGGAACTCGGCCCTGGATCAAGTGGATCTGATAGACATCTACAGAACTCTCTACCCAAAAACAACAGAATATACATTCTTCTTGGTGCCACATGGCACTTACTCTAAAATTGATCACATAATTGGAAGTAAAACACCCCTCAGCAAATGCAAAAGAACTGAAATCATAACAAATAGTCTCTAAGACCACAGCACAATCAAATTAGAACCCAAGGCTAAGAAACTAACTCAAAACCACACAACTACATGAAAATTGAACAACCTGCTCCTGAATGACTCCTTAGTAAATAATGAAATTAAGGCAGAAATCAAGAAGTTCTTTGACACTAATGAGAACAAAGAGACAACATACCCGAATCTCTGGGATACACCTAAAGCAGTGTTAAGAGGGAAATGGATAGCACTAAATGCCCACATCAAAAAGCCAGAAAGATCTCAAATCGACAGCCTAACACAACTAAAAGAACAAGAGAACCAAGAGCAAACACACTCCAAAGCTAGCAGAAGACAAGAAAACATCAAGGTCAGAGCAGAACTGAAGGAGACAGAGACATAACAAACCCTTCAAAAAGTCAATGAATCCAGGAGCCAGTTTTTTGAAAAAATTAATAAAATATAGATTGCTACTAGACTAATAAAAAAAGAGAGAAGAATCAAACAGACACAATAAAAATGATAAAGGGGAGGGATATCACCACTGACACCACAGAAATACAAATGACCATCAGAGAATATGATAACACCTCTACGCAAATAAACTAGAAAATCTAGAAGAAATGGATAAATTCCTGGAGGCATACATCCTCCCAAGACTGAACCAGGGAGAAGCTGAATCCCTGAAGAGACCCATAACGAGTTCTGAAATTGGGTCAGTAATAAGTAGCCTATCACCAAAAAAAGCCCAGGACCAGATGGATTTATAGCTGAATTCAGAGGTACAAAGAGGAGCTGGTACCGTTTCTTCTGAAATGATTCCAAACAATGGGAAAGTAGGGACTCCTCCCTAACTCATTTTATGAGGCCAGCATCATCCTGATACCAAAACCTGGCAGAGATACAACAACAACAAAAAAGAAAACTTCAGGCCAACATCCCTGAAGAACACCGATGTGAAAATCCTGGCAAACCAAATCCAGCAGCACATCAAAACACTTATCTACCATGATCAAGTCGGTTTCATCCCCAGGACGCAAGGCTGGTTCAACATACGTGAATCAATAAACATAATCCATCACATAAATAGAACCAATGACAAAAACCACACGATTATATCAATAGACACAGAAAAGGCCTTTCATAAAATTCAACATCCCTTCATGCTACAAACTCTCAATAAACTAAGTATTAAAGGAATATACCTCAAAATAATAAGAGCCATTTATAACAAACCCACAGCCAATATCATACTGAATGGGCAAAAGCTGGAAGCATTCCCTTTGAAAACCGGCACAAGACAGGGTGCCCTCTCTCACCGCTCCTAGTCAACATACTATTGGAAGTTCTGGCCAGCTCAATCAGGCAAGAGGAATAAATAAAGAGTATTCAAATAGGAAGAGAGGAAGTCAAATTGTCTTTGCAGATGACATAATCCTATTTCTAGAAAACTCCATCGTCTCAGCCCAAAAGCTACTTAAATTGATAAGCAACTTCAGCAAAGTCTGAGGATACAAAAATCAATGTGCAAAAATCACAAGCATTCCTATACCCTAACAACAGACAAGCAGAGAGCCAAATCATGAATGACCTCCCATTTACAATTGCTACCAAGAGAATAAAATACCTAGGAATACAGCTAATAATAGAAGTGAAGGACCTCTTCCAGGAGAACTACAAACCACTGCTCAAGGGAGTCAGGACACAAACAAATGGAAAAACATTCCATGCTCCTGGATAGGAAGAATCAATACCATGAAAATGGCCATACTGCCCAAAGTAATTTATGGATTCAATGCTACTCCCATTAAACTACCATTGACATTCTTCACACAAGTAGAAAAAATGATTTTAAAATTCATATGGAAGCAAGAAAGTACCTGTATAGTCAAGATAATCATAAGCTAAAAGAACAGAGCTGGAGGCATCACGCTACCTGACTTCAAACTATACTACAAGGTTACAGTAACCAAAATACCATGGTGCTGGTACAAAAACAGATACATAGACCAATGGAACAGAACAGAGAACTCAGAAATAAGACTGCACATCTACAGCCATCTGATCCTTGACAAAGCTGACAAAAACAAGCAATGGGGAAAGGACTATTTAATAAACGGTGCTGGGAAAACTGGCTAGCCATATGCAGAAAACTGAAATTGGAACGCTTCTTTACACCTTATACAAAAATTAAGTCAAGATGGATTAAAGACTAAATGTACCTCTTTTTCCGGCTGGAACCTTAGAGGGTGTAGAAGAGAAGAAGAAGAAGGTTCCTGCTGGGCCAGAAACCCTTAAGAAAAAGAGAAGGAATTTCGCAGAGCTGAAGATTAAGCGCGTGAGAAAGAAGTTTGCCCAAAAGATGCTTCGAAAGGTGAGGAAGCTTATCTATGAAAAAGCGAAGCACTATCACAAGGAATATAGGCAGATGCACAGAACTGAAATTCGAATGGCAAGGATAGCAAGGAAAGCCAGCAACTTCTGTGTACCTGCAGAACCCAAATTGGCGTCTGTCATCAGGATCAGAGGTATCAATGGTGTGAGACCAAAGGTCCGAAAGGTGTTGCAGCTTCTTTGCCTTCGTCAAATCTTCAATGGAACTTTTGTGAAGCTCAACAAGGCTTCAATTAACATGCTGAGGATTGTAGAGCCATATATTGTATAGTGGCATACAAATCTCAAGTCAGTAAATGAACTAATCTACAAACGTGGTTATGGCAAAATCAAAAAGAATTGAATTGCTTTGACAGATGATGCTCTGATTGCTCTATCTATTGGAAAATATGGCATCATCTGCATGGAAGATCTGATTCATGAGATCTATACTGTTGGAAAACGGTTCAAAGAAGGAAATAACTTCCTGTGGCCCTTCAAATGATCTCCACGAATGAAGAAAAAGACCACCCATTTTGTAGAAGGTGGAGATGCTGGCCACAGGGAGGATCAGATCAACAGGCTTATTAGAAGAATGAACTAAGGTGTCTACCATGATTATTTTTCTAAGCTGGTCAGTTAATAAACAGTACCTGATCTCAACTGAAATGTATTGTTGTATTTGTGATTTCTTTTGTTGTTAGCCTGACTTTGTCTTCCCTTCACTATTGTGGCAAGTCTTGTGTGTGATAAAATTAAGCCAAATCAACAGCCCATTACATGCAAAATCAGGGTTTAGTTTGTGTGAAGTGCATCTCGGGTTTTTAAAAGGCTTTTCTCAGCTACTCTGGGTGCACAGCCTATGGGGTAGTCCTGCAAAAAATAAAAAATTAAAAAAAGGCTTTATGAAAGATCTTTACTTTTTATCTTTGAACTGTGCTGAGTGATTCAAAACGGGTTTATTCTAAGAAAGCCTATTTCACAAGTATTTGTACATGATTTGTAGGTAGGATAATATAACTTTGGTTTATGGAAAAAACTGAATTTAGTTCTAAAATTCATTTCTCAGGCCTTAGCTTGTTTATAAACTACCATGTAAATGGGTTGTTTTCCTCTTGCATTCCATTTTTGTGTTCTTGTTTCGCATCTTTTGCAATACTTTGTTACTAATAATTGTTCCATATTGTGGACATTATGAAGGAAATGAAATTTGTGCCCAGGGATGCAAATTATTTCTGAGCAGGTGAAATTAATGAGGAAAAACTTGAAAGGTTTTGGGTATTTTATAAATAGCATTCCTCTATATGTCATGTATTATCTCACTTAGACTAGTGAACAATGTAGGGTGTAACATGAAGTACATACAATAAAAGTAAAAATGTTTGTGGTCCTCAAAAAAAAAAAAAAAAAAAAAAAAAAGACTATGTAAAACCCAAAACTATAAAAACCCTAGAAGAAAATCTAGGCAATACATTCAGGACATGGCGCAGGCAAAGTTTTCATGACAAAAATGTCAAAAGCAATTTCCACAAAAGCAAAAATTGGCAAATGATATCTAATTAAACTAAAGAGCTTCTGGTGAACAGGCAACCTACAGAATGGGAGATATTTTCACAATCTATCCCTGTGACAAAGGCCTAATATCCAGAATCTACAAGGAACTTAAGCAAATTTACAAGAAAAAAATCAAACAACCCCATTAAAAAGTGGGCAAAGGACATGAACAGATAATTCTCAAAAGAAGACATTTATGTGGCCAACAAACATATGAAAAAAAAGCTCAATATCACTGATCATTAGAGAAATGCAAATCAAAACCACAATGAGATACCATCTCACACCAGTCAGAATGGCAATTATCAAAAAGTCAAGAAACAACAGATGCTGGCAAGGCTACAGAGAAATAGGAAAGCTTTGACACCGATGGTGGGAATGTACATTAACTCAACCATTGTGGAAGACAGTATGGGGATTCCTCAAAGACCTAGCACCAGAAATGCCATTTGACCCAGCAATCCCATTACTGGATATACACCCAAAGGAATATAAACGATTCCATTATAAAGATACATACACATGTACGTCCACTGCAGCACTACTTACAATAGCAAAGACAAGGAATCAACCCAAATGTCCATCAATGATAGACTGGTACATATACACCATGGAATACTATACAGTCATAAAAAGGAATGAGATCATGTCCTTTGCAGGGACACGGATGGAGCTGGAAGCCATCATCCTCATCAAACTAATGCAGGAACAGAAAACCAAATACCACATGTTCTCACTTATAAGTGGGGGCTGAACAATGTGAACACACAGACACAGGGAAGGGAACAACACAAACTGGCACCTTTTGAGGTGGGGCAGAGAGGGAGGGAGAGAATCAGGAAAAATAGCTAATGGATGCTGGGCTTAATACCTAGGTGACAGGTTGATGGATGCAGCAAATCACCATGGCACATTCTTACCTATGTAACAAACCTGCACATCCTGCACATGCACCTCAGAACTTAAAAGAATAAAAAAAAAAATTGGCAAAAGATTCAAACAGATAATTCATCAAATAAAAAAAAAGGTGGAAAATAAACACATGGCAAGATGCTCAATATTATTAAAGAAATAGAATTAAAATCACAATGCAATACCACCTCATATCTATCAGAATGTCTAAAAGTATTAAGACTGGCCATATAGCGTGTTGGTGAGGATGTGGAAGAACTGAAACTCATACAGTGCAGGTAGAAATGTTAATCACACAATATTTTTGGAAAAGAGTTGGTTGTTTCTTCAAAAGTTAAACATTACACCTGCCATATAATCCAGACATTCCACTCCTTAGTGCCTACTCAAGAGAAAGACAGCCTGTCTCTACACAAAATTGTACACAAATGTTCACAGCAACTGTATCTGTAATATCCTCAAACTGGAAACAACCAAATATCCATCATCAGATGAAAGGACAAACAAAATTGTGGCACGTCCAAACCACGGAAACACTACCCAGCAATAAAAAGGAATAAACTACTGATACATATCATAACATGGATAAAATGTAAAATAATCATGCTGAGTAAAATACACCAGACAGAAAAAGGATACATATTGTAGGATTCTACTTACATAACATACTAGAAAACACAAACTAATACATAATGAGAGAAAGCAGACTGGCAGTTGTCTGGAGACTAGAGGTGTGGCAGAAAGGCATTATGAAGGACACGAGGAAAATTATGGCAGTGATGGATGGACATGTTCTCTGTTCTGATGTGGTGATGGTTGTTGCACAGGGACATACATATGTTAAAATGTACCCAGTTGTACATAAATATGTTCAGTTTACGTGTCAGTTATACCCCAATAAAGCTGTTAAAAAATGGCATGCTTCCCTACGCCGGGCATGGGGGTTCATGCCTATAATCCCAATCCCAGCACTTTGGGAGGCTGAGACGGGTGGATTGCCTGAGCTCAGGAATTTGAAGCCACTCTGGGCAACATGGTGAAACCCCGTCTCTACTAAAACACAAAAAAATTAGCCTGGTGTGGTGGTGCACACTTGTAATCCCAGCTACTTGGGAGGCTGAGGCAGGAGAATTGCTTGAGCCTGGGAGGCAGAGGTTGCAGTGAGCCAAGATTGTGCCACTGCCCTCTAGCTTGGGCGACAGAGACTCCATCTTAAAAAAAAAAAAAAAAAAAAAGGCATGTTTCCCTAAAGGCGGTATCTTAGGAAAATATCTTTTACCTTTTAGTAGCTTAACTAACTGAACATACTATCTTCATTCATTCGCTCTTACTGGAGATTTTAAAATGTCATCTGAGTAGTGCTGACATAAATGTATTGTAACACTAGATACTTTATATCCAAAATCCTCATTCATCTACATTGATCAAAATTAACTAACAAGCTGACAAAGCTCCTCTTTGCACAAATACAACCCTAGTAAGTCATCAAACTAGAGAACCAAATCGGCCTTTTCTGTAATCACAATGAAATCCATTAATACCTGAATCAGAGGTAACGTCAAATGCTGTACATAAAAGATGTAAAAGAAAACCACAAAAGAATTAGAGCTATATGTACAGCAAATGAATTTATCCATGGAAATACATTTTAGAATTTACTGTGAACTTAATAGGTATATACTAAAAAGGACAAGTAACTTCTGAGCTGAAGGTAGAAGTTGAGGTTATATATAGTCATGTACTCATGAGTAATACAGAAAGCAGAATGTAAAATAAGAAATGTTCACATTCAATTAATTAATTAATTGGTTATTTTTGTTGAGATGGAGTCTTGCTCAGTCCCCCAGGCTACAGTGCAGTGGCATGATCTTGGCTCACTACAACCTCCGCCTCTTGGGTTCAAGTGATTCTCCTGCCTCAGCCTCTCGAATAGCTGGGGTTCCAGGCGCCCACCACCTTATCTGGCTAATTTTTCTATTTTTAGTAGAGACGGGGTTTCACCATGTTGGCTTGGGTGGTCTTGAACTCCTGACCTAAGATGATCTGCCTGCCTTGACCTCCCAAGGTGCTGGAATTACAGGCATGAGTCACTGCTCTGGCTTCAATTTAGATATTTCATAAACTAAGGCCTTATTAACAATTTCTGACAGAAGAAAAATGAAACCTCCCTTTTCTACATGATCTAAAAAAGGGGAGAGGAAAAAGAATGAAGTCAAGAGATGTGAACGATCATGCTCTCTGTTGACTCAATCACATTTGGAATTTATTTCAATGTATCAGTCAAATCCACTCTTATTACCCTGCCATTGCTAGGGAAAAACACCTAAACTCTGACAATTAAAAATAATACACTTACCATGAAAATTTTCCAAACACAGTAAATAGAGAAAAAGTAACCAAGAAAATTAAAATATTTCCCTTTGAAGGTTTTGGAGTATTCTATTCTCTCCTGGGGGAAAACAAACACAAAACATGGTTCTCAGCAAAATGTAAATTTATATTCAACACAAGTATTCTTCCCTCTATGAATCACTGTTCAGGCTAAGTAAAAAAACCATACACTGTAATAATAATAGTAGTTGCGACCAACATTTACTGATGCTTACTTTCAGCCAGGGACTGGGATAAACATCTTACATGCATTATCCACTTAATCTTCATAAAGACTCTTATGAGATATGTTCTATTATCTTAATTTTATAGATGAGAAAAACTGAGGCTTTGAGTGGTTAATACCTTGCTGAAATTCACAAAGCTGGTGAGCAGGCTCAGGTCTGTTTCCAAAGCCTATGTTAACCTCTGTCCTATATGGCTACTCCTATAAAGTTGTCCTCAAAAAGAATTAAAACAGTTTGCAATCTTTACTAACAGATTTTACATATTTAAATTATAGTTTATTTTAGGTGTACATAGGAAAGTTACTTCTTGCAGTTTTGACACTTATTGATCTGGATCCTTTAAAATAGGGCTAGGCCATCCATGGTAGATAGGTGTCTATTGCTCTTATATCATTAACTTATAAAGGAATAAAAGTAGCTACCATCTTCATACAAGGTCAGTAGGAGGTGGTATGTGTCACCTTCCTAAGTGTTGAAAAGCTTCTTCTGACTATCCCTACAATTGCTACTACAGAGGGTGTTCCATTAAGGATTTTGCTAGTGATAGGAGCAATCTCATGAAGAGTGAAGATCCCTCATCCCTAATGCTTCATGGCTGATATTAGAGCTGTGAGGTGTCTCTTGCTTGGCCACAGAAAACCTAAAAAGCCATTTAGTCTTGTTCTCTCTTTAATCATATTGGTAAAAACCACACTTCAGTTTCCTTGCTCTGTACCTTGGTAGCATACAGATCAGCTGTTTCCAGAAAAAGCTGCCTGCTTAGTTCTTCCAAAGCATCCACTTCCTGTTGAATAAGAGTAAGATCTGGCACAGAATGGGCATCAAGGTTTAAATCACATAGGAATTTCAAGAAATGGCAATAAGAAAACATACACTTCTGGTTTCTCCTATAGTGGACTCCAGGAATTGCCTGTATTCTCAATTTCCTGTTCCACAGTCAGCAGCGCTACTTCAGGGCAACTTGCCCCACCTCTGACACAGGTGTGTAAAAGCTTCTCCATCGAGTGCATCACCGCCAAACAATTACCCCTCAGTTTCTCTTAAGTCAGGCGGCTCAAACAGATGGTTTCATTTGCTCTTTATCTAGTTAGATTAAGCCAAATGTTACATTCAAGATTGTAAATGGTTACATAATAGTAACATCTACAATAAAGCCAGCTTTCTCCTACATTATCTGAATAACTATAATGTTTATATGCTATAAAAGGGAATGAATACTTTATACTGTGTTCTAATACAGGCTAGGATTTACAGACATTTTCATTTCAAACGTTATCTTCTCAAAACAATCCCATGAAAGAGGTGTTATCCGTTCTGCATAAAAGGAAAGTGAAGCTCAGAGAGTTAAATAACTTGCTCAAAGTCACACAGTTAATTGGTGGAGATGCAAAGCCAGATCCTTTTTTCCTCCGAATCCTGCTGTTTCCATTACACTGTGTTATTTTCCAAGAACTCAATCAGGTAGAGTTAATACTTTCCTGTTTGGAAAACAGGGGCTCAGGGAGGTTAAATAATCCTAATATCTTTGTTGACTCATCACTAACACAGCTCAAACCCGTATATTGGCTTTTATGGATTTTTAAGTAATAAAAACAGTAAATATAGCCCCTTCTAAAATAAAAGCATATAATTCAATCCAAATCCTCCCTCCTTTCTGTGATTTTTCCCACTATTACCCAATCAGTAAGTGCCCTTCAGTTCCTTTAGTGGCTATTACTGGCATGGTTCAGGCCACCAAACAACATGGTTTAGTTATATGCCTGTCTCTCCCATGATTAGAGGGTAAGCTCCTTGGGGAGAAAGGCTGTATTATCATTTTATTCCTTAGCACTCAGCCTGGAAATAGATAAGAAATAAATGTTTCTTGATTAAATAAATCTAAATCAATCCCTTTTCTTTCTCTTCCATAATCATCTTGCCTTTCTTTGATCTTATTCTTATTTTCATTTGACAGCAGGACATAAATCATAATTTACAGCAAGAATAGACATCGTTCTCTAATTGAGGCAAAAAAGGAATTTGTATTTCCCTGGGCCAGAGAAGCAAATAGGAGTATGCTACCTCATGCTTAGTTCCCCAAAGTTTTGACCTAACAGTGTCAGAGCTACACAGAAATGTGGTTACCTAATTTGGCAAGTAGTTCAACATCATAACCAGTCAGAAACGAACAATTTAGTAGTCTCTCAATCAAATCTCCTTGATTTTTATTTATTTTTCTTTTGAGACAGGGTCTAGCTCTGTTGCCCAGGCAACCTGAGGTGGTGTTATCTGGGCTCACGGCAACCTTAGCCTCCCAAGTTCAAGCAATCCTCCCATTTCTGCCTCCCGAGTAGTTGGGACTGCAGGCACCTGCCAGTAGGCCTGGGTAATTTTTGTATTTTTTGTAGAGATAGTGTTTTGCCATGTTGCCCAAGCTGGTCTTGAACTCCTGGGCTCAGGTGATCTGCCAACCTTGGCCTTGCAAAGTGCTGGGATTACAGGGATGAGCCACTGCACCCAGCCTCTCCTTGATTCTTGAAACCAAAGAGTCACTAGAGAAGGACAGGTAATTAAAATTTGTTTAGGAATGCTAATTACTTTAGAAATTGGCTTTTATGGGCCTGTGCCATGGCTCATGCCTATAATCCTAGCACTTTGGGAGGCTGAAGCGGGCGGATCACCTGAGGTCAGGAGTTTGAGACCAGCCTGACCAACATGGAGAAACCCCGTCTCTACTAACAACACAAAATTAGCCGGGCATGGTGGTGCATGCCTGTAATCCCAGCCACTCTGCAGGAGGCAGGAGAATCGCCTGAACCCAGGAGGCAAAGGTTGCAGTGAGCTGAGATTGCGTCGAGCCGAGATTGTGCCACTGCACTCCAGCCTGGGCAACAAGAGCAAAACTCCATAAATAGATAGACAGATAATGGGCCTTTACCATCCCATATACAAGCCATTTATTTTAGGTAGCCATTATGCTTTATGGTGGTTTTTCAGAGTTGAGAAATGTAATAGTGTAGCGGAAAGAACTATGAAGAGGAGACCACAGTTATGTTCCTAGCTTTGCCACAAACCACTGTGTGACTTAATCTCTCGGGGTCTATTTCTCAACTGTAAAATGGAGAGACTGACATTTTAGGACCGCTTCAGCTCAAAGACATAATTTTATGATCTTGTGTGGGTGTTGGAAAGATGACTGTACACATGGTACTTCCTAAGCCTAGCTCTCAGGAGTCTGGACTCTGATGCAGTCAGGTACCTTAGAAGGGACTATCCCAATACTACTTTTTTCGTTTGCTCTTGGTCCAGAGTTGAAAAAAGAATCAAGCAGAGGAACAAAGGATACTTTCACTTCCTGGTGCTGAAGTGGCAACACTTTTTATCATTCCCCAGAAACCTGATGGTTTGTTATACACCTCCCCCTTCTGGAACAATGTTCTCCGTGCCATTGCCATCCTGAAATGAAAGAAAATATAAAACCTCAGCAAGGAAGCATGGACCCTCACAGTCCAGTCCCATCCACTTTCCAGTCTCACAACTGCCTCTCTCATGTACTGAGCTGTTCATGGAAGGATATTGATTCTGGAGTCCTACATTTTTTTTTTTTTTAATGAGAAGGAGTTTCGCTCTTGTTGCCCCGGCTGGAGTGAGATGGTGCAGTCGATCTTGGCTCACTGCAACTTCTGCCTCCCTGGTTCAGGCAATTCTCCTGCTTCAGCCTCCTGAGTAGCTGGGATTACAGGCATGCACCACCATGCCCAGCTAATTTTTTGTATTTTTAGTAGAGACAGAGTTTCACCATGTTGGCCAGGCTGGTCTTGAACGCCCGACCTCAGGTGATCTACCCGCCTGGGCCTCCCAAAGTGCTGGGATTACAGGCGTGAGCCACTGCGCCCAGCCTGGAGTCCTACTCTTCCACTACTTACAACTAGAAGCAATGTGACCTGGGTGAAGAAGGATAGAATTTGGGCTAGGCAATAAATTTGAGGACTGGTTCTGCCACTTGGAAGCTGGGAGGTCTTAAGAGTTTTCATCTTCTCATCTCTGGATGGTTGTGAAGATAAATAAAATAATAAATATGAATTCACGTTGTCAACTACAAAGTGCTACGCATATTTTAATTACTACAGCTACCATTGAAAGGCAAAATAAAACAGCTGACATACCTAAGGGACCAGTTACACAGTTAGGAACTCAATATATGTTTTCTACTTTCTTTTTCAAAGGCAGATAAAAGGAAAAAAAATAGCAAAATTGCATAATCTTGTCCCCTTCTAAAATATTAGTCTCTAAGTCCAATACCCTCACCTTCTGTAATCTGTCCTGCGACTGAATAAATCAACAGGAAACCTATCACTCCTTCCTCTTGTCCTCTCAGTCTGTGGAGGACTGACTAGCACAGTGGTAGCTGCCGGCATGTCCCAGCCCACCACAAAGGTATTAACAGGGTCCCCATGAGGTTAAAAAAAATATCATTTGTACATAAATGATTACTTAAAGGGTTTAATGGGCCAAGGCCTACAGGCATAAAATGAACTAGGATGAGTCTTTTTTTAAATTTTTTATTTTTATTCTATTTGCCAACCCACTGAACATTTTTTTTTTTTTTTTTTTCAGAGATGGGGTTTCACCATGTTGGCCAGGATGGTCTCGATCTCCTGACCTTGTGATCCACCCGCCTCGACCTCCCAAAGTAGAATGAGTCTAATAAAAATAGAATAGCAGGACCAAAGAAAAATATAACTCAAGGTGGATATTTTTGGGAGGCAGGAGACAAAAATGGTGACGAGCAAGAAGCAGCACTGGTATTTATGCCTGGGACTAATACAAATAGTACCAATGATACCAAAGACCAAATGATATTTCTATGGGTGAAATTCTTTGAGCCGCTAGCTAAAATGATATTAACAAGAAAGAATGTCAGCCATGTTGACTTTACTGTTTCCTTTTGAAAATGACCTTTGCCTGGATAGTGAGTGAATGAAGCATAGCTTTTAGCTCTTTCTGCCTTTCTCCTAACTATACATCTCCTATCACTCACCATTTTGGGAAGATGTAATAAACAACCAAGAAGAGGCTCAGACCTGGGGAGATTCTGACTTGTAAGATTAAGGTTTAGTAATTCTAGGTTTTTACATTTTCATAGTTGAAAAAGCTAGAACACATACAGAAAGAAGGCAAGGGTTCTATTCCACTCATTTAATAGTTCATTTCAGCTTAACATGCTGGATTAAAGGAGGCAGTTGGGAGAGATGAGGTACAGAGCTCTGTTCTATTGTTCTTATTTTCAGCATCTATAATACAACAAACACTAATGACTGGCTGTGGGGTGAAATCGATTGAATATGTAAAGGTGATTGACACTGTGCTGTGGTCTCATAATAGACGAAGAAGTGAAATCACTAGAAGTGAAAGCTGGCTGCACATAGATAAGCATGGCCTTGTTGTAAACAATTCACTTTTACTTTCAATTGTATTAAGAATCTATTAATTCTAAACCAATTTTGCTTCATCAAATAAGTTGTAGATGAAAAAGAAATGATCATATATTTAAGAAGGTAACAATATTAAACCTTCTGAAATGTGAAAAGGAATTTAAACCCCCCCAACAATATGAGGTACTATAGAACTAGCTCACCTTCCATCTTCAACTTTGCTATGATCATCACTATTGCCTCTTTATAACAGGGGTAGCTCAACAAGAAATTTTCTATTTGCTATTAGCCCAGTGTCATTTAAAAGTTCCTAATATGGAAAAACATATGCATTTGGCTGAGGTTTGGTGGCAGTATACAAGGGAAGCAGCTAAAAAAATGTCACTGTGGTTTAAAGGTCAGTCTATGTTTTCTGGTCTCTGCTGTTTCTAGTAGGAAGTCAATCACTCCTTTTTTAAAACTTTTCAAAATAATTGTAGATTCATAAGTAGTTTTAAGAAAAAATACAGAGATTCCATGTACTTTACCCAGATTTCCCCAACTGAAACATCTTGCAAAACTATAGTACAAGCAGGATACTGCCATTGACAGAGTCACAATACAGGACATTTCCATCACTACAAGGATCCTTCAGACTGCACCTGTACAGCTTACCTCCCTCCCACCTCCAACTCCTTAACTCTGGCAACCACTAATCTGTTCTCCATTTCTATAATTGTGTCATTTCAAAAATGTATCTATAACTTGGAGGAGGACGGGGGCAGCAAAAAAATGTATATATAACTTGAACAATACAGTATATATTCTTTGGGAATTATTTTTTCACTCAGCATAATTTTCTAGAGATTCATCCAGGTCGTTGTGTGTATCAATAGCTTGTTCATTTTTCCTGCTAAGTAGTATTCCATGACACAAGTGTACCACAGTTTGTTTAACCATTCACCCATTGAAGGATATCTCACTTATTTCTAGTTTTGGGCTACTAAGAATAAAGTTGCTACAAACATTCAAGTACAGTTTTTTGTGTGAACACAAATCTTCATTTTTTTTGGAAAAACGTCCAGGAGTGCAATTGTTGGGGTGTGGTAACTGTATGCTTCGTTTTTAAATAAAGACCTAAACTGTGTTCCCAAGGGACTGTACCATTCTACCCGGATGCCAGCACTGTACGAGTGATCAGTTGCTCAGCATCCTTACTAGTATTTGGTGTTGTCACTAATTTTTATTTCAGCTATTTTGATAGGTGTGTAGTGATATCTCATGTGGTTTTAATGGCATGTACATAATGGCTAACACCACTGAACACCACTTCATGTGCTTATGTGTCATTTTTATGTCCTCTACAATAAAAAGTTCATCCTTTTTTGCCTATTTTCTGACTGCACTTTTTCTTTTTAAACATAAGCTTTGAACATTTTTTATTCTAGACACTAGTGCTTTCTCAAATAAGTGGTTTGCAAATATTTTCTCCCAGTTGGTAGCTTGTCTTTTGATCCTCTTAACAGTCTTTTACTGAGCAAAAGGGTTAAATTTTGATGAAGCCCAATTTATCAGTTCTTCCTTTCATGGATTGTACTTTTGGTACTAAGTAAAGAACTTTTTGCCTAGCCCAATTCCAAAGATTCTTTCCTTTTTTTTTTTTTTTCTAAAAAGTTTTATAGTTTTACATTTTCAAACTATAAACTACATTTATAGTTTTACATTTTAGTCTATTATCTGTTTTAATTTTATGTAAGGTGTAAGTAAAACTTAGATTTAAATTCATGTTTTTAACCTATGGATGCCTAATTGCTCTAGCACCATTTGGTGAAAGGCTTTCTTTCCTTCACTGAACTGCTTTTATATCTTTGTCAAAAATTAGCTGGGTGTATTTGTGTATTTTTTTTGAGACAGCGTCTTGTTCTGTCGCCCAGTGGGGAATGCAGTGGTGTCATCTTGGTTTACTGCAACCTCGGCCTCCTTGGTTCAAGCAATTCTCCTATCTCAGCCTCCCAAGTAGCTGGGACTACAGGCACACACCACCATGTCCGGCTAATTTTGTATTTTTAGTAGAGATGAGGTTTTGCCATATTGGTCAGTCTGGTCTCAAACTCCTGACCTCAGGTGATCCACCCACCTCAGCCTCCCAAAGTGCTGAGATTACAGGCGTGAGCCACTGTGCCTGGCCATGTGTTAGTATTTCTGGGTTCTCTTTTCTGTTTCACTGATCTATGTCTGCCATTACCACAGTCTTGATTACTGTAGCTATGTAATACATTTTATGATCAGGTAGACGAATTTTTCTCATATTGTTCTTTTTCAAAATTATATTAGCTATTCTAGTTATTTTGCCTTTCTGTACAAATTTTAGAATCATTTTGTGTATATCTACAAATAAATCTTACTGGGATTTTGAAATGAATAAATTTATATATCAATTTGGGGAGAATTAATATCATTACTATGTTGAGTCTTCCAATCCATAAATATTGTATGTCTATTTATTTGTATCTTCTTTTTCTTCATTAGTTTTATAATTTTCAGTTACAAGTCCTATACATGTTTTATTAGACTTCCACGTAACTATTTCATTTTTTGAGTGACTGTAAATAATATATTTAAACATTTGATGTCCATATGTCTGTTGCTAGTTTATAGAAATACAATTGGTTTTTTAAAAATTTGATTTTAGAGTTGGGGCCTTGTTATGCTGCTCTCAGGCTGCATTCAAATTCCTGGGCCCAAACAATCCTCTCGCTTTAGCCTCCTGAGTAGCTGGTCAGGCGCACGTACCACTGCTCCTGGCTACAATTGATTTTTGTCTGTTTATTTTGTATTCTACAATGTTGTTGAATAACCATTACTTTTTTTCCATTGTTGCCCTATATGTATCATTTTCCTCTTCCTGCTTTCAAGATTTCCTCTTTGACTTTTAGCAGTTTAACTGTATGTATACATAGGTGTAGTTTTCTTATGTTTTGGGCTGGCATTTCTTTTTCGCCTTTCCTTTTCTTCTAGGACTCCAACCAAAAGAATGCCGGACTGCTTCACATTGTCTCTTACAGTCACTTTTGTTCATCTTTCTTCATTAAAAAAAAATATTTATTTTTTCTTTTTCATTCTTTTGAGATAGAGTCTTGCTCTGTCACCTGGGCTGGAGTGCAGTGGCACAACTGCAGCTTACTGCAACTTCTGCCCTCCGAGTTCAAGCCATTCTCCAGCCTCTGACTCCTGAGTAGCTGGGATTACAGGCACCCACCCCCACGCCCCGCTAATTTTTTTTTTTTTTTTTTTGTATTTTTGGTAGAGACAGGGTTTCGCCATGTTGGCCAGGCCTCATGTGATCTACCTGCCTTGGCCTCCCAAAGTGCTAAGAATACAGGCATGAGCAGCTGGCCATTTTTCTTCAATCTTCTCTCTCTCTATTCTTAAGATTACAGGATTTCTATTGATCTATCTCAATTTTTATGTTTTGAGACAAAGTCTCGCTCTGTCGCCCAAGCTGGAGTGCAGTGGCACAATCTTAGCTTACTACAACTTCTGCCGCCTGGGTTCAAGTGATTCTCCTGCCTCGGCTAATTTTGTATTTTTAGTAGAGACAGGGTTTCACTATGTTGGCCAGGCTGGTCTCGAACTCCTGACCTCAGGTGATCCACCCATGTCAGCCTCCCAAAGTGCTGGGATTACAGGCGTGAGCCACCGTGCCCAGCCTGAATTTTTATTGATCTGATTCTTCTGTCATCTCAATTCTCCAGTTAAGCCTACCTAGCAAAATTTTTATTTCAGTTATTGCAGTTTTCAGTCTTCGGGCTTCTGTTTTGTTGTTTTGTAAGAGTTTCCATTTCTCTGCTGGGATTCCCTCTTTTCATTTGTATCACACTTTCCTTCACTATCCTGTCATGCTTTTCCTTTGAATATATTTGTAACGGTTACTTTCAAGTCTTTGTTAAATCCTTCATCTGGATCCACTTGGAGTGAGTATCTATTAACTGCTTTTTATCTTGAACATTGGTCACATGGTCGTTTCTTTACATGCCTAGCAAATTTTGGTTGAAGGTAATATGTTGCAGTGACTTTGGAATCTGGTTTGTTTTTCTGTGAATTTTTTTTTGGTACTAATAAGCAGTTAATTTACTTAGACTCAAACTGTGAAATCTGTCACACCTGCAGCAGCTAATGTTTCTGCTCAGTTTTCTGGTTTCTAGCTTCTCCTTTTTTAGCCTAACTCCCTGAAAGTCTCCACTGAGCTTGATCTTGTGTAGGGTAATGGTAGTCTGGACAGATTCTATAGTCATATGTTAGGGCATAATCTCTCTGTGGATCTTATGCCTCTAGGGATCCCTAAATTTTCAATTGCTTTGCCAGTTCTGAGTTCTACCCTCTGACACCTCAAGCCAGTAACGCTTTCACTTTCTATCATCCAAGTTGTGTGTTCAACCTGCATATAGCTCAGGAAATGCACTAAATCAAAGGCACAGCAACCTTGCAAATCACACCAAGAAGCAGTTCAGTATATCAAGGATAGACTCTCTTTTAGTTTTTGCCTATTTTTGCTCAGACTCTTTGGTGTTTACCATGGAAATACATTATTTAATGATGATACAGGGATTTGGGAAGGGTTTATACTGAGATTTTGGATCTTGGTCCTTCTGTATTTCCCTCACTTCCAAAATTTCCCCTTTAAATTTTCAGTTACTCAGCTGATTTAAAGTCTTATCAATCTGTATACTTGAGTGGGGGCTGGGAGGGTGGGTGGTGGTTAAGGAGCACGTCCGGGCAAGAAAGCCATAAACTTGTAACAGTTATCTGATGCTCTTCTCAAATTTCCACCTGCCTTTGTTTGTTTTCCAGTGACTTCAAATACCTGCTTTTAATGTTTTTCCCGATTTTTATGATTTTCTGTAGAAGGAATTACTTAAACTCTTTCCACTGTCATTTCTGGAAGTTTCCTCTATTATCATTTGAGAGTGGCTGTGGCTGGTGTTGAAGTTTCACTAGTGAATACATTTCTTCCCCCATCCCTACCAAATTTCAAACAGATCCTAAAAAAATGAATTCAAAGTAGAGGTTAAAATTTTTTTCCTCCACTGTTCCAAATAGGAAGATGTATGCCTCTTTCCTCCTCCCATTTTCAACCATTAACTTTTTTGTACATAACAAATGTTACTTTTTTTGTATGTCATCTCACTATGGCCCTCTACTGTTAAGGTGAAAGATGGTTTTCTGGTCACTACTTCTTCCCAACCATGAGTGTTTGCAAAAACAGTTTTTCTTTTTTATTAAAAAAATTTTTATTGTATAAAACCACTTGCAAACAACAAAAACAGTTTTTCCATATTGTGGTAAATGGCAAGGGCACTGTATGAATCCCAAGGGCCCCTGTGTTGTCATGTTAGCTGTCTATGTGCTCTGTTAGTTCCACTGGGCAAAGGACTGTGCTAATGGGGTCATGTTGGGAGGCTGAATCTTCTGTCAGCCACTCAAATTAATAAAACCTACTGCTGGACCACAAACCATTCCTGAATCTGACCACCCAATGCATTACAGGGGAAATGGGATATACTGTATACAGATCAGAGTCAATTCCTAAGCACTACTGGTATGAAATGGCTTAAAAGTATATATCCACACTTGACATGGGTCATAACTTCTCTTTTTTTTTTTTGAGACAGAGTCTCGTTCTGTCCCCCAGGCTGGAGTGTACTGGTGCAAGCTTGGCTCACTGCAACCTATGCCTCCCCGGTGCAAGCGGTTTTCCTGCCTCAGCCTCCAAAGTAGCTGGGATTACAG
Source organism: Sapajus apella (assembly GCF_009761245.1). Classification (NCBI taxonomy): domain Eukaryota; kingdom Metazoa; phylum Chordata; class Mammalia; order Primates; family Cebidae; genus Sapajus; species Sapajus apella. Next base: position 829,631 of record NW_022437127.1, on the reverse strand, counting down.
GCATGTACCATTGTGCCAGGCTAATTTTTGCACTTTTAGTAGAGATTAGGTTTTGCCATGTTGGCCAGGCTGGTCTCGAACTCCTGACCTCAGCTTCTCAAAGTGTTGGAATTACAGGCATGAGTACCTGGCCACGACTTCACTTTTATATATGCATCTCTTTATATAGATAAAAGAAATACAGCGAGAAGAAGAATAGCCTTGGGAATCAAAATGATATTGTTCACATATAAATCTTTCACTTTTGAATAATCTTGCTCTGATTGTTACATTTTAAAAAATATGCATTTATATACATTCATGTAAAATAACAAATGTAAATAAAATAAATTATACACACGTGTCTACCTTCAATATCCTAGTAAAGACATGCAGAGATAGAGACAAATAATTAGTTGGCAAACCTGAGCCTTCTTTATCATTCTAATTTCTAATGTTATCTCTTACATTAAGGCTTCTTTGACTTGACTATGGGTCTTACTATAGAAAAGTGTTGAAGAAGGAAATATGAAATGTGAAAATACTCATGCAATTCAAAACCTGTTTCCATTTATATTGGATAATAATAACTACAATAAAGAGAGTAGACTAATAAGCTTCATGAAGGTAAGAAATGATTAACTTGTTCATCACTCTACCCCTAGTATCTAGTACAGTGCCTAGCATGAACTAGGTTTTCTATAAATTATTAAGTGAATGAATCTATAAATGAATAAATGAAGGCAAAGCATGAGAAGCAAATGATTATACTGTAGAGATTATTAACAAGTTCAGTAGTTGTCCTTAGCTACATGTGGGTCATTGTTCGAAGGGGTCTAACTCATCGTTCTAAGTCTTAACTCATTATTATTACCTCTATTTTTACAAACGAGGCAGAAAAACATAGAGTAACTAGTTCAAGGTCACATCATTAAGATGTAGATCAAGGATTCAAATTCAGACACAGTCTGATTTCAAAGCCTATGCTTTTATCCACCGTGATATAGATTTCTATGAAATGCCACTTGAAAATATACATTTTAAAAGTACTTAAGTTGAGTTCTAAATCAGATATGTAAAAGATTGTAAAAATTCAGGACAATAGACTTTTTTATTTTTATTTTTTTTGAGATGGAGTTTTGCTCTTGTTGCCCAGGCTGGAGTTCAGTGGTGCAATCTGGGCTCACTGCAACCTCCACCTCCTGGATTCAAGCCATTCTGCCTCAGCCTCTCGAGTGGCTGAGATTACAGGCATGTGCCACCACGCCAGGCTAATTTTGTATTTTTAGTAGAGACGGAGTTTCTTCATGTTTGGTCAGGCTGGTCTTGAACTCCCAACCTTAGGCGATCTGCCTGCCTCAGCCTCCCAAAGTGGTGGGATTACAGGCATGAGTCACTAGCCCAGCCAGGACAACAGACTTTTTAAAAATTCAGGACAATAGACAATATTCCATTCTTGGAATATAAAAGTTATCCACCAGTCCATGAACATGGGATATCTTTTCATTTATTTGTGTCTGCTTCAATTTCTTCCATTAATATTGTATAGTTTTCAGTGTCCAGGTCTTTCTTCCTCCTTGGTTAAATTTACTCCTAAGTATTTTTTTCTTGTAGCTATTTTAAGTAAGATGGTTCTCTTAATTTCATTTTTGGAATGTTCACTGAACATTAGTATTGTTAAAAGTCCATACTACCTAAAGCAATCTATAGATTTAATGCAATCCCTAACAAAATTCCAATGTTATTTTTCATAGAAATAGAAAAAGTAATCATAAAATTCATATGGAACCACAAAAAACTGGAATTGCCAAGGCAATCATGAACTAAAGAACAAAGTTGGAGGCATCATACTATCTTATTTTAAATTATACTACAAAGCAATAGTAATTAAAACAGCATGATATGAGCATAAGCACAGAATCATGACCAAGGGAAGAGAACAGAGAGCCCAGAAATAAATTCACACGTGTATGGTCAATTGATTTTTGACAGGGGTGCCACATGTACACACTAGGAAAAGGACAGTCTTTTCAATAAATGGTGTTAGGAAAACTGAATATCCAACTGCAGAAGAATGAAACTGGACCCTTACCTCACTCAACATAATAAAAATTAACTCGGCTGGGTGTGGTGGCTCATGACTGTAATCCCAGCACTTTGGAAGGCCAAGGCCAGTGGATCACCTGAGGTCAGGAGTTTGAGACCTATCTGGCCAACAGGGTAAAACACCATCTCTACTGAACATACACAAAATTTAGCTGGGCGTGGTGGCATGTGCCTGTAATCCCAGCTACTCGGGAGGCTGACGCAGGAGAATTGCTTGAATCAGGGAGTCGGAGGTTGCACTGAGCCAAGATTGCTCCACTGCACCCAGCCTGGGCAACAGAATGAGACGCTGTCTCAAAAAAAAAAAAAAAAAAAAAAAAAAAAAAAAAATTAACTCAAAAGACTTAAGATTGGAAGCTATAAAACTATTAGAAGAAAACAGGGGAAAAACCAAACAGGATTACATCAAAATAAAAAGCTTCTGCACAACAAAGAAAACAACTGACAGAGTAAAGAGACAACTTATGGACTGGGGGAAAATATCTGCAAGCCATGTCTTATAAGCGGTTAGTATATAAAATACATAAGGACCTTAAATAACTTTATAGAAAGAAAACAAATGATTTGATTTTTAAATGGGCAAGGAACCTGAATAGATATTTCTCAAAAGAAGGCATACACTTGGCCAACAGATATATAAAATAATGTCCAATATACTAACCATTAAGGAATTGCAAACTAAAACCACGATGAGATATCCCCTCATACCTGTCAGAATGGCTGTTATCAAAGGGGCAAAAGATAAAGAATGCTGATTTGAATGCAGAGAAACGGGAACCCTATTACACTGTTGTTGGGAATGAAAATTAGCACAACCACTATGGAAAACAGTGTGGAGGTTCCTAAACAAAACTGAAAAGGGAATTGTTATATGATCCAGCAATCCCACTTCTGAGTATTTGCCCAAAAGATCTGAAATCAGTATGTCAAAGAGATACCTGCACTCCCATGTTCACTGCAGTAGTATTTAGGATAGCCTCACTATGGTACCAATTTATATGTCCATCAACAGAAAAATGGATAAAGAAGACATGGCATATATTCATAATGGATACTACAAAGCCTTAAGGAAGGAAATGCATTTGTGACAACATGAATGTAACTGGAGAACACTATGCTAAGCAAAATGAGTTGGACACAGAAAGTCAAATACTGCATGTTCTTACTTACATATGGAATCTAAAACAATGAATTCAACAGAAGCAGAGAGTAGAATGATAGTTATCAGAAGCTGTGTAGGTGGGAGGAATGGAGAGACGATGGTCAAAGGGTACAAAGCTTCAATTAGACATAAGGAGTACTTTTTTTTCTCTGTGACATACTGTATAGCATGATGAATATAATAATGTATTGTATATTTCAAAATCACTGAGAGCAAATTTCAAATGTTCACCATAAAAAAATATAAAAGCATGTAAGACGGATGTGTTAATTAGCTTGATTTAATTATTCCACTTTGTATGCCATAAATATACACAATTATAATCTGTCAATTTATAATTTAAAAAATTAAACAAAAAAGTTATTCTAATAATTTATCTAAGGAGAATGATCTAAATTCAAGAAATGAGATTGAATTGGGAATTTTCTTTTACATGAAACACTAAATTTTTAAACAATTTTTTATATTTTTAATTTTTAAAAAATTATTATTGTTATTTTATTTATTTATTTTTTAAGATAGGGTTTCACCATGATGGCCAGGCTGGTCTTGAACTCCTGACCTCAGGTGATCCACCCACCTCAGCCTCCCGAAGTGCTAGGATTATAGGCGTGAGCCACCGTGCCCAGCCCTTTATTATTTTAAAGAAATGGGGTCTTGCTATAGTACCCAGGCTAGTTTTGAACTTCTGGGCTAAAGTGATCCTCCTGCCTTGGCCTCCCAAAGTGCTGGGATCATAGGTGTGAGCCACGGTGTCCAGCCAACACTATATCTTTGATAGTACTTCACCTTATAATAAAAATGAATAGGATAAAATGCCCTGCCAGCACCAATTCATAGTCAAATTTTCTTGTTGAGCAATTGTAACTGAGTCCACATGTTTGACAGTATTGACATCTTACCTTTTCTTTTTGCTTATGATCATATCCATGGTTTGGAGCAGTCGCCTTTCCAGGGCTAGAATATCTGTGTCAGTCACATTCCTACAAGAAGCACAAGCTGTTGGTAAAATGTTTTGGGGTCCCACTCTTGGGCACGATACAGGTTATCTGGAGAGACACATAAACTTCAATTGTTACCCACTACTTTCTTCTAGAAAATAATAAAATGACCATAATAAACTAAAATGCTTTTGCTCTCATTTCTTATAGCTAATCCTCTGGGATCTCACGGAAATGGAATTTACCCAGCTGTCTTACAGTTTTTCTTAGCTTTGATTCAGTGACATTTATACACACACACACACACACACACACACACACACACACACACACACATATTTTTTAAGTATCTTTTTTCAAATTACACTTTAAGTTCTGGGATACATGTGCAGAACGTGCAGGTTTGTTACACAGGTATACATGTGCCATGGTGGTTTGCCACACCCATCAACCCATCATATTTATCATTTTTGTTTTTGTTTTGAGACGGAGTTTCGCTCTTGCTGCCCAGGCTGGAGTGCAATGGCACAACCTTGGCTCACTGCAACCTCCACCTTCCAGGTTCAAGGGATTCTCCTGCCTCAGCCTCCTGAGTAGCTGGGAATATAGGCATGTGCCACCACGCCTGGCTAATTTTGTCTTTTTAGTAGTGATGGGGTTTCTCCATGTTGGTCAGGCTGGTCTCCAACTCCTGACCTCAGGTGATCTGCCCACCTTGGCCTCCCAAAGTGCTGGGATTACAGGCATGAGCCACCGTGTCCAGCCCAACCCATCATATTTTTCTATGAAAGAGTCTTGCTCTGTCACCCAGGCTGGAGTGGAGGCATGATCTTGGCTCAGTGACATTTAGGATGTATGTTTAAGCACAATTTTAAGTTGGCATTGTCTTCTACTGTTCTATTAAAACTTCTAGGAGGAATTGAACTGCTGAAGTTGGGGTTAGTTTATACTGCTGGTCACTAGAAATGTGCCTTTAAAAAGCGGGAGGGGAGCGTCAGATTGAAATTTTCCATTTAAAGAATAAATGAATGTAGCACAAATAATAAAGGAAAACAACACAAGTGATAAGACTTATTTACAAAGACTTCCAGGTCAATGCCCATAGGGACAGAGGAAGAGAAGAATAAAAAGACAGGGTCACAGATCTAATATATAATCTTAAAGACGGTGGCATAATATGACATATGTATTCAAGAAGTAATGGGGCAAAAAAGAAAAGCTGCAAAGCGCTCTGTTACCTGAGGAAGTAAGACATGTAAGTGTATGGGCAGTTGACAGCACCAAATCCAGAAAGAAGAGCCATGAGAGTCACTCCAATCACGCCAACCCGGCTGATGAGCTGTTCTATGGATAAAATCCCTAAAAACATCAGGGTACATTAATGCCAGGTAATGTAGATAAAATGGCTCTCATCTGTACTGTAAAAGGAAGCATCACTGAAAACATCAACCAGTACACATAACTAACTCATACACGCCAACTTTTAATTATTAATGTGTAGATTATCTTTTTTTTTTTTTGACAGAGTCTCGCACTGTCACCCAGGCTGGAGTGTGGTGGCGCGATCTTGGCTCACTGTAACCTCTGCCTCCTGGGTTCAAGCGATTCTCCTGCCTCGGCTTCCCGAGTAGCTAGGACTACAGGCGCATGCTACCACGCCCAGCTAATTTTTTTGTATTTTTAGTAGAGATGGGGTTTCATGATGTTGGTCAAGCTGGTCTTGAACTCCTGACCTCGTGATCCACCCGCCTCGGCCTCCCAAAGTGCTGGGATTACAGGCGTGAGCCACTACACCCGGCCAATGTGTAGATTATCTATAACAAATATACTAAAAGTTTACTGATTTTCCTCTTGTCCCATATGCTTCATAGTGATCTCTTTCATTGGGTGATGACAGTAAAGTAATAACAATAACAACAATAATTATAAATAACGGTCATTGACTGTTTACTCTTTTTTTTTTTTTTTTTTTGAGGCGGAGTTTCGCTCTTGTTGCCCAGGCTGGAGTGCAATGGCGCGATCTCGCCTCCTGGGTTCAGGTAATTCTCCTGCCTCAGCCTCCTGAGTAGCTGGGATTACAGGCATGCGCCACCATGCCCAGCTGATTTTTTTTGTATTTTTAGTAGAGACGGGGTTTCACTATGTTGACCAGGATGGTCTCGATCTCTTGACCTCGTGATCCACCCGCCTCGGCCTCCCAAAGTGCTGGGATTACAGGCGTGAGCCACCGCGCCCGGCGACTGTTTACTCTTGGTAACACCAATGCTAACAAAGCAAAGTACTTTCGGTAAAAGCAGCAGCAAAAAAATGAGGAAAGTAAATCTTCTGGAAATACTTTGTGCTAGTTATCTTTGATATATATGTATTTCCCCTAAGGTCATACTCTTTTGCTTTTGTCTTTTTTGCATCCAATAAACACAGAATTCATCTAATAAATGAGCCAACCTTATAGATGAATGAGAAATTCAAAGGCAAACACATCAGCTGTAGATTATAAATCATATCTTAATTATTAATTGTTTCATATCACTTGAGAATGCTGAAAACCAACTTAGCAGTTAAAATAAATACTGCTGGTTGATGTATTTGGGATAAATGAAAGAAAGCAATGCTGAAGAATAACTCAGGAAGTTTGGCATTGCAGGAAAAAAATAGTTTTAATTGGTTTTCACTTCCTACTTGTAGAATAGAATTCACTTCAGCCATTCACTCCTATGGTCAAATGCCAGAGTTATAATTCAGGAATTCCGTCAGCTTCAAAACTGAAAATTCTAATATTCCTTTTCTGACTACTGCCTCCCTTCCCAGCGTTCAAGTTCCCTTTCTTCTTTATCTGTGCTACACTCATTCTAGAGGTCAGTGCGACCTGTGGTCTTCTGCTTCCCCGTTCTTCACCTAGCTTGGACTCCAGGCTTGCTGGCTTCAAATTCTCTCACCAGGACCCTCAATCTCCTGCCATCTTCCTTCTGAAGCGCTAATCCTACAAACTCCCAACTCTGGATCAGTCTAACACTCTGCCTTCCCTGTGCCCAGGTCTTGCTGCCAAAAATTGCTAGAATTCATGCTGATTTTGGAGCCATTACAGATTTACGCTCTCCAGTCCTAAGGGAGCTCTCACACTACTGACTCATCCTTATCTTGCCTTTGGTAAGCCATCTCTTTCCATTTTCCTCAGCAGTTACTCTTTATTTTTTCCTACCTCTGTCCTTCTCCTTTGCCAATGCCCTTACTATAAAAAACATAAGCTATTAGATATAGATTACCTTCACTCCACTACAAACCACCTTCACTCTAAACTATGGTCATGAATTTCCTACTGGTTGCAAAATGCAGCATTTTCCAATCCTTGTTTCACTGGCTCTTTTACGACACTGAATATACATCTGTAATTATCCTACCAACCTGTCTCCCTCAGAACAAAGTAGCATCCAAAGCTGACTTCTCCACTTGTGCTTTTGATCTTATCTGGGCCCTGAGAACTGTCTCATCCTTACATGTGAGTTCTGGGATACTGCTGGTGATGATCTTGGTGCTATTTGTTTTTGATTTTCGGTCATGGGGCTAAGTGAAGCCAGCTTGCCTCTACACCACCATCTTGGAACTAGAAGTCACCATACTTTTGATTGTATTTAATCCCTTCCACTTCTTTCAGAGGCTTGTTCCGTCATCTACCTCTTCTCTCTTGTATATTCAATATTTCCTTCTGTGCTAGTTTTTTCTCTTTAGCTTCAAGTCTCTTTTCTAAGAGGAATTCTGTTCTTGGCTTTGAGTTTACCTCTAGTTCCCAAGCCCTGTCTATATTTCCTCCTCAATAGCCAGACTTCTTCAAAGTTTATAGTTATTGTCCCCTTTTCCTCACCTCCAGTTCATTCCTTAACTCACTGCAATCCAGCTTTCTTTCCACTTTTCTATATTGAATGAAATTACTTTCACTAATAATTGTAATAGCAATATAATAGGTAATATTCATCAAGCGCCTGTTATGACTAGGCATTGTTCTAAGCATATCACATGTATTAATTCATTTAACACTCATAACAATCCTCTGAGGTAGATATTATTGAAAACCTAATTTTACAAATGAAGAAGTGGAGGCACAGAGAGGTTAAGTAACTTAGTCCAGGTCACACAGCTAAAAGGGGTAGCAACAGAATTCAAGTGCAGTCCAGATCCAGAGTCTGGGCTTTAACCACTACTACACTATGGTAATAAGTTTTCTCCTGGTTGCAAAATTCACCATTTTCCAAGCCTTGTTTAACTGGCATTTGTATGACATTGGATCATTTTGTTTAAAATTATTTTATCTTCTTGGCTTCCACAACACCATTTCCCTAGGTTTTCCCTTTTACTTCTCTAATTGCTTTTTCTCAGTCACTTATTGCTGTGTATGGACCAGAGATCTCTTTCATTTCAGTATACACATTTTTTGCTTGGGTAATCTCACTAATTTCCTCAGCTTTACTAATGGCATTTAGTTGATGATATTTAGTTGTTTAGCTTCCTGGAGTCATCTCTATGAGGACTGATACATTTATACTTTTTCCCTAAGCTCCTGATTTGTACATCCAATTGCTTATTTAACATCACCTGGATATGCATAGGTAACTTAAATTCAGAATATACCAAGCTAAAATTATCTTTCCCCTCACCTGTCTTAGAAAATGACATAATCAACTACTGAGTCACCATAACAATAAAATCTATACACTGTACAATTACTCCCCACTCTATCTCTTGCCTTTCCTTGAATACACCAAGGTCTTTCTACCTCAGGGCTTTACGTGATGTCTTTTTTTTTTTTTTTGAGACAGAGTCTCACTCTGTTGCCAGGAGCCAGGCTGGAGTGCAGTGACACGATCTCAGCTCACTGCAAACTCCGCCTCCTGGGTTCAAGCAATTCTCCTGCCTCAGCCTCTCAAGTAGCTAGGACTACAGGCCTGCACCACCACACCCAACTAATTTTTTGTATTATTAGTAGAGATGGGGTTTCACCATGTTGGCCAGGATGGTCTCGATCTCTTGACCTCGTGATCCACCTGCCTCAGCCTCCCAAAGTGCTGGGATTACAGGCGTGAGCCACCACGCCTGGCCTACGTGATGTCTTTTGTGCCTTCTTACTGGGTCTTCCTTTGGTCTTGTCCTTTAAATCTCAGCTTAAATATCACTGTGTCAGAAAGGATCGATCTAACTCCTTGCACTAATTTATCTGCATTTTTTTCTATCACAGCAACCTGTTTGCTCTTTGATGACAATGATCACAACTGGCAACTCTTTTTTTATTTACCTCTTTTTTGTCTAGTTCCACCCGCAAGACTGTAAATTTCAGAAGGGCAGAAACCAAGTTTGTTTTGTTTGTGATTTGTTTCCAGTGCTTAATATAAAGTAGATGCTCAATAAATATCTGTGTAATGCTAAATGAATGAATAAATCCTCAACTAAATTCTCTTGATTCTAGTTTCCACATATCTCTTGAATTTGCAACACTTTTACAAGAAGAAATCATGACTTATTGATTTTTATTTTCCTTATTGCCTGGCACATAGAAGGTGTTCAACAAATGTTTGTTGACTATAGTATCACTCAGTAACTTAGAAAAATCCAAGGGACTAATATGAGTTATTATATACGAAAAACTGAAAAAGATTCCCCCTCTACCTTTATTCCTTTTAATGTGGTGGTGTCTTTGTCCTTTCATTACACATCTTTTTCTGGTTTAAAGTACTTTGTATATACTATTTACTTAATCTCAGCATCTCTATGAAGTAAGAGTCAGTCATCATTATCTTCATTTACCAGTTAATACATGGAAAGTCAGATGAATAAGGAGACTAACAGAACACCATCTCACCTTTGACATCTGCTCACACAGATTCCATTCCTTACAGTCTTTTGTAATCTCTCTTACTCTTTCCCACTAAGGACATTCCAAGGGACAGGGACTGCACGAGAAGTACTTTTATAGATTTTTAAAATTATAAGTAAGAATTATTTTTTTCTTTTTGAGACAGAGCCTTGCTCTGTTGCCAGGTGCCAGGCTGGAGTGCAGTGGCACGATCTCGGCTCACTACAACCTCCATTTCCCGGGTTCAAGCAATTCTCCCACCTCAGCCTCCCGAGTAGCTGGGACCACAGGCGCACGCCACCACGCCCAGCTAATTTTTGTATTTTTTAGTAGACATGGGGTTTCACCATGGTCTTGATCTCCTGACCTTGTGATCCACCTGCCTCGGCCTCCCAGAGTGCTGGGATTACAGGCTCGAGCCACCAAGCCCGTTTTTTTTTTTTTTTTTTTTTTCTGAGACAGAGTCTTGCTCTGTCTGGAGGCTGGAGGGCAGTGGCATGATCTCATCTCACTGCAACCTCAGCCTCCTGGGTTCAAGCAATTCTTGTGTCTCAGCCTCCTGAGTAGCTGGGATTGCAGGCATGTGCCACCATACCTGGCTAATTTTAGTATTTTTAGTAGAGATGGGGTTTTGCCATGTTACCCAGGCTGGTCTCTAACTCCTGGCCTCAGGTGATCTCCCTGTCTTGGCCTCCCAAAGTGCTGGGATTACAGATGTGAGCCAGTGTGCCCAGCCCATTTTTTTGCGGTCTCCAGAGCAATAAACAACCACACTGGTTGTTGGGACAGTCCTGGGAAAGCTCTGAGAAGATAGTGTAAGGTTGGCTGCTTCTCAGCTATCAGCTAAACTTTTCTAACTCCTTACTTCTCTTAGAGGGTTAAATAAATTAAGATACCTGAATATTCAGGCCTAAAACTGTAATGACTATTGGAGTACAATGGAAAGAATAAAACTGAAACTATCTTCCTAGCTTTCTCCCTCAGTGTCCTTTTCAGGATAATCCCACAGAATTTAGAAAAAGGGGTTGATGAAAGAACAATAGATACTATGGCCTTCATCTTCCCTCTGGCATGGCCTGGCCGCACTGGTCATGTGAGCTGAATGCACACAGGAGAAAGCTGGAGAAAGGTGTCAGAGTCAGGTCTTTGTACTGCATGTGACCCTGTGTTTGCCCTGTCAGCAGCCCTAGGGGCCTTTTGTAACTCTTCTCTCTGACTTCTACCATCACAAATAAATTTGTCTGTCTGTGGGTTTATTTGAAATAGGTTTATATAAGAACTACACTAGCAGGGCTCTTTAGTCCAAGTCTTTTTCGACCATTGGCATAGGCATGCTGATCACATTAGCATTTCCTAAATTCCTATCCAGAGTGTTAAATTATTAAACTCATCTATCACTTCGGAGAGATTCAATTTTTTCCATTCACTGATTCAAAGAACATGTATTAAACACCTGTAATGTGTTAGGTTCCACACTGGGCACTAGGGATACAAAGACAAGTAACATGTAGTTTTCTGAACTCGGGGAGCTCATTGGTTGATGAGGAAGTTAGAAAAGAAAACATTAAATTATGAGTTTTATAGATGATATAAATACCCTGAGGTGGGAGCAATTAATATCTCCTAATGATGGCCAGGAAAATCTTCTTAGAGGAATTGACAAGAGTTGAACCTAGAAAGAATAAGTAGGCATTTTCTAGGTAGACTGGGGGTGAAGGATTGTCCAGGCTGATAGAACAGCTCTAGAAACTGAGGCTGGGTATGGTGGTTCACACTTGTAATCCCAGCACTTTGGGAGGCCGAGGTGGGTCGATCCCTTGAGCTCAGGAGTTCGAGACCATCCTGAGCAACATGGAGAAACCCCATCTCTATGAAAAAATACAAAATTAGCCAGGTGTGGTAGCATGCGCCTGTGTTCCCAGTTACTCAGGAGGCGAGGTGAGAAGATCACTTGAGCCTGGGAGACGGTTTTGGAGGTTGCAGTTAGCTGAGATCGTGCCACTGCACTCCAGCCTGGGTGACAGTGAGACCTTGTCCCAAAAAGAAAAAGAAAAAAAGAGAAACTTGAAACGATTTTGCAGGACTGGAGACGGAACACGTATAGAGAGCAGTAGCCAGGTCACGAAAGGTCGTGAAAGAGTTTCAAACCTAAGAGTCTGAATGTTTTTGGTAGGGTGGTGTTAAGTTTTCTGGCCTTTAACATTATTTGAAATTTTTGAAACAGTTATTCTTATTTAAAAAGACACAACTATTTATGGTACTGCATATGCTTTTCAAAACTGCTCTGACCCCACTGCTGGAGAGTCTCACAACCTTTCTCTCCTGACATTCCTGTTAGAGGCAATGAATATACGGGAGGGGTGTGTGGGAGGGACGGCAGATTCTCTAATAGACACTGGCTCATTCAACATTAATTCCAATCCTATTCCAGCATTTCTTTTGGTACTGCAGAGTCTAGAAAGCCAAAAGTTCTTTCTCAGACTTCCTTGAGGATAGGGTTCTAAATGTTACCTAAGTTTCACCAAAAAACCAGGCCTACAGGAGGCCTCAAATGCAGCAGTGAACAATGCAGGGGTGGTGATAGCACTTAGGAACTCCAACAGCTGGGACAGAGGTCCCTGATGTCACAGACCCTGAGTGGCAAGTGATGACTTCAGTGAGGTTTTCCAGTTTGTGCTGTGGCATAGTTGGGTATTTCTCTTTACTATATAGCATTTAAGCTTTGTATACCTGCTTTCCTAGAAAGTCTATAAATTGCCTGATACTGTATAATTAATCATTTTCTGCTTTAAATTAGTTACAGTAGATTCTATTTTCTGCAATAAGAACCCTGATAATAGCTACAGCAGGATGGTGAATAAAGAGATGTATATTAAAAAAAAAAAAGTTCCAGTATGAAAGCTTTAGTATATTTATTACAGATGGGCTCTCTAATATTTTTAGATAGATTCACACATGCTTCTGAAATAGTTCTGGAAGGACTTGTTAGCTGAGGTACTTTTGTTCACTGTTTTTAGCTTAAAAATTAGGGCTCTGCCCAATTTCTTGTTTTAAAATGAACTTTTTTTGTTAGAAGGGAGACACTGATTCTTGGAAAGCTTTTCTTTATCTACTAATTGTGAGCATTTATGTCACCTTTCCCCAAATACATACGCTTCCCTAAAGACAATCTTCATCATCATTTAAGCAGTGGCCATTTACCTTTTGGGTCACAGATTTCTTTGGAAATCTGACAAAGGTTTATTGATACCTGACCTCCAAATACACATACAAATATACTGCTGTAGTTCCATATACACTACGAGTTAAGACACTGTTCTTTTTCCTTTTACCCTTGAAGTATATTCAGTAAATGAAGGTCAAAAATTTCTACTCTAGAATAACAGGAGTTCCAAAGCCAGCATTATCTCTTAGAATGAAGAAGAAAATGTGATTCAAAAATCAGACATTTTTCAGAGAAATAACTTGCTATTCTCTTCAAAATCAGAAATTTTTTTTCCAGATCCCAAGAACCTGTGAGTTTATTATTTTTTCCCCAAGAAATTAAATTTTTTCACATTAGAAAATTAAACGAACCTTCTTCCCCCCCCATCTCTGCCCTCTCATATATACTCACCATGTTTTGGGCTGAGAATGGGAAAGGGATCTCCTAGTTTCCAGAAGAAATACATAAAGGTCAGCCATAAGAGACAGGAAAAAAGCAGTCGTTGTTTATGCACTGAGACAGAGGAGACAAAACTGTTAGGAAAAACAGATATAGGTTAAACAGCTTGCTCTATTTAAAAATATAAGATAATGCTAATTAATATTTGGCTGCTAATTCACTTGGCAAATGAGTGGTGAACAGTATAATTTTTAGTGAAAGCATCCTTACTACTGTAAGAAAAATTTAGCTGAATTTAACATGTGGGATGAATTAAAGGAGACATTATTAAGTAGAAAAAGCTGTGGCAGAAAAAATAACCTAACCATTCATTCAATATTTACTTTGTGCCATTCATTCAATATTTATTTTATATTTATTTTTAAGATGCTGTGTGTGAGGTGTCCTCAAATAGCAGTAACTACTGAAAGTTAATGTAGAAATGAAACGATCCACAATCTCAGTTCCCTCAAATACTCATCTCAGTCTATGTGCTGACTGAGAGGGTAAAATACTTACGTAGCTGGATGTTGCTCACAATAAAATAGCCAATGTAAAAAGGCACCATGAAAACCAGGATCAGCAGAATTACACACAGGTTCATTTTCCAGTGAAAATAACGAGAGCTGAAATAAATGTCAAAGACTGTCACTGGGAGGGACAGGGGGCAGCAACTTTCTTTCTCTTTAGTATTCCAAAGGGTCTTTCGCTCTTTGAACTCAATATTGAACATATCCTATCTAATAAACCTACCAGGCTCTTATAATCTACTCATTTGTAGAGATTAAAAAATACAAATTTTTGAAAGGTATATATGACCATCTTAACCCAGGATTTCATATATTAAAATGTTTATGTTTTTGATATATTCATAGGCAACATATACCATTAACATATATCAACATACGCCATTGCTGGTAGAAGGACAATTGTTTTACTTACCACTAGGAATCTTATTCCAATGTAAGAATTTTGTTTTTGTTTTTTTTCTTTTTCTTTTTTTTTTTTTTTTTTTTAATAGAGACGGGGTCTCGCTCTGTTGCCCAGGCTGGAGTGCAGTGGCTTTTCCCACTAATGATCAGTATGGGAGTTTGACCTGCTCTGTTTCTGAGGCGCGATCCCACTACTGATCAGCATGGGAGTTTTGACCTGCTCTGTTTCCAACCTGGGCCAGTTCACCCCGCCTTAGGCAACCTGGTGGTCCCCCGCTCCCTGGAGGTCACCATATTGATGCCGAACTTAGTGTCCAATGTAAGAATTTAAGGAAAATAAATGCTAACAATAATATACGCTATTAAGACTCGAAATTATTTATTTTGTACTCTTGATATAAACACCTGATTTGCATGAATTACTTTTATTACATTTTATAAGATGTATTTTATTAAAACTTTTAGCACTTTTTAAATAACAGTTTTAATGAGATACAATTTACCCATTTAAAGTTTCCACATACAATGGATTTTGTATACTCGGAATTGTGAAACCATCACCTGAATCAATTTTAGCACATTTTCATTACTCCATAAAGAAACCCTGTAGCCATTAGGAGTCACTCCCTGTTTCTCTCCAACCTCCTCGGCTCTAGGAAACCACCAAAATACTTTCTGTTTCTAGGAAGCCACCAATATGTGATCTTTTGTGACTGGCTTTTTTTACTTACCATAATGTTTACAAGGTTCATCTGTGTTGTAGTATCTACCAATAATTCCTTTGATGGTTGAAAAATATTCATTCCATTACTTTTGGCTATATAATATTTTGCTTATGTATTTATTAGTTGAAGACATTTGGGTTGTTTTTAGCTATTATAAATAGAGATGCTATGAATGTGTGTATACATTTTGGTGTGGATGTATGTTTTCCTTTCTCTTTAGGTAGAAGTGGAGTGGAATTGTTGGGTCATGTGATAAATCTATATTTAATCTTTTGAGGTATGCCTACTGTTTCCCAGTGTGGCCGCATCATTTTACATTTTCCTCACCAGTGTATGAGAGTT
The DNA here is from genome assembly GCF_009761245.1 of Sapajus apella. Lineage (NCBI taxonomy): Eukaryota > Metazoa > Chordata > Mammalia > Primates > Cebidae > Sapajus > Sapajus apella. The sequence goes on along the minus strand of NW_022437127.1, from coordinate 813,959 downwards.
CCAGTTTCTCCTCAGCCTTGCCAACACTTGCTATTGTCTGTTTCTTTGGTTATAGCCATCTTAGTGGGTGTAAAGTGGTATCTCACTGTGGTTTTGATTTCCATCTCCTTGATGGCTAATGGTACTGGGCATCCATTCATATGTGCTTACTCGCCATTTGTATATCATCTTTGGAGAAATGCCTATTCAGATTTTTTAGTCATTTTTTAATTGTATCATATTATTGAACTGTAAGGATTCTTTATATATTCTAGATAAGAGTCCCAGTCCATTATCAGATAGGTAATTTGTAAAAATTTTCTCTTGTTCTTAAAATATTTGTTCACTTTCTTGATGGTGTCCTTTGTATTTACTGATTTTAAACTTATTTAGGCCTTGTTTCAAAAAAGGCAAAAGTGGTTAAATGGCTTATAAAGACAAATAAAATACAGGACGATGAAATGAACTATAACAAAACATGAAAGAAAGAAACAACAATGGTAACAGATAGGTAAAATATTTGGCCAAACCTGATGGCTAATATAAAACAGAATTCTAGAAACTTGCTATGGGTAGGTCATAAACTGAGCTTTAAGTTTTATAATGGTCAATGTGAAATAAAAACTTTGATCAGTTAGATAAAATCATAGTGTAAGAAAATAAATTAATTGCTCAAAGGAAGAATTATTATCAATTTATTGTTACTGAATTATTACCAAGATTACAATAAAATTTCTTCAAAGAGTTCATAAAAAGAAAATGCAAAGGCAATTAACAGTGGCATCAACAACATCCTTTCCAGGGAAATATGAATGAGTTTCAGAAGGCTATTTCTTTTCTTTTCTTTTCTTTTTTTTTAAAGGCTATTTCTTTTCTTTTTCTTTTTTTTTTTTTAAAGACAGGGCTTCACCATGTTGGTCAGGCTGGCCTTGAACTCCCTACCTCAGGTGATCCGCCCACCTTGGCCTCCCAAAGTGCTGGAATTACAGGTGTGAGCCACCGCGCCCGGCTCAGAAAGCTATTTCTTACTGTTCCTTCCTTAGTACGGATGGCATCACAAAACAAAGAGCCATTCAGTAAAAGCTACCCTACAGGGAGTAAATATCATTTAGACTAGATATACTGACAGCTTTTTGCTCCTCTAGATTAACCTACTTTAGAGCATTTAGGGAAGGAAACAAGCTGGACATCCTCCAGGCAATCCTACATAGTATTTCAACTCAGCTTCTGAAAGACTTTGGGAGGCAGTGGGTGTGAAATAACAAGTACAACTTTAATTGGCATATGGACTGCCAATTAAAAGTGAACCACATATTTTAACTACTCTTTTGAGCTGAGAGTAAAGCGATATTCTCTTGAAAGAATTAAGGATTCCAACAAGATTACATATTTGAATAGGAATTCATACAATCTCTGCTCAGAGGTGAGTCAAAGAAATATTTTGGCCAAGATTCTTTTTTCAAAACGATTCTGAATCCAGTCAATACACAGTTATACTACATTATCAAGGCTCACATTTCCGTTCCATAATTGGGTGAAACATTAGCATGAAAAAACAGGTATAACTGAAGACACGTCTCACACTGACCACACCCACACCCAATCCTCTATAAAGCACACAGAGAACCAGATTTTAGCAATGTTACTTCTTTTTTTTTTTTGAGACAGAGTCTTGCTCTGTCACCAGGCTGGAGTTCAGTGGCACAATCTCGGCTCACTGCAACCTCCGTCTCCTGGGTTCAAGCGATTCTTCCGCCTCAGCCTCCCGAGTAGCTGGGACTACAGGCGCGTGCCACCACACCCGGCTAATTTTTATATTTTTAGTAGAGACAGGGTTTCATCATGGGGAGAATGGTCTCGATCTCTTGACCTCGTGATCCGCCCGCCTCGGCCTCCCAAAGTGCTGGGATTACATGCGTGAGCCACCGCGCCCGGCCCGGCAATGTTACTTCTTATGCTCTTTAACTATTTAAGAAACTTAAGAAGTATACACCAAAGTGTGACTGATGTTTCTTACCATATGGGTTATTAACTATGAGTTAAAAGTTGGGGGACATCATCTATCAAAAACAGTAACTATAGCTTTAGAATATCTGAATCCTCTGTATCAATATTTAGATAAGTAGTTGGCAAACTATGGCCTGGCAGCCACCTGTTTTTACAAATTAAGTTTTATTGGAGCACGGCCATGCTCATTTGTTTATATACTGCCTATGACTGCTTTCGCTCTACAACAGCAGAGCTGAGTAGCTGTGATAGAAACCTTCTGGTCCAGAGAGCCTAAAATATTTACTATCTGGCCCTTTACAGAAGAAAGTCTGCCAAGCTCTGCTTAAACAGTAGTAAAAGATGCAGGTTGTGATAATAAAATTTAATAACCATTATGTAAAATAATACTTGTCTATTCTCTATAGTCAAAGGATCTCTAGCTTATCCAAAAAGTTTGGATTATTAAAGAACAAGTTTAAAAGCACAAGAATCAGAACATATTTCTGTTTTACCATGACACATGTTATTTATTATTTTATCAAGAGAGCATTATTATCAACTGATTCCCCTCCCCCCCGGCCCTTTTAATAGGTGGGGTCTCACTGTCAGTTTGTTCAGTGATCACAGCTCCATGAAGATCCTCAAACTCCTGGGCTCAAGGGATCCTTCTATTTCAGCCTCTAAAGTAGCTGGGACTACAGGTGTGTGCTACCATACTCTGATAATTTTTTTTTTTTTTTTTTTTTTTTTTGAGACAGAGTTTCACTCATGTTACCCAGGCTGGAGTGCAATGGCGCGATCTCGGCTCACCGCAACCTCCACCTCCTGGGTTCAGGCAATTCTCCTGCCTCAGCCTCCTGAGTAGCTGGGATTACAGGCACGCGCCACCATGCCCAGCTAATTTTTTGTATTTTTAGTAGAGACGGGGTTTCACCGTGTTGACCAGGATGGTCTCGATCTCTTGACCTCGTGATCCACCCGCCTCAGCCTCCCAAAGTGCTGGGATTACAGGCTTGAGCCACCGCGCCCAGCCCATACTCTGATAATTTAAAAATTTTTTTTGTATTTAAAATTTTTTTTGTAGAGACAGGGTCTCACTGTTGTCCAGGCTGCTCTTGAGCTCCTGCGCTCAAGTGATCCTCCTTCCTCAGCCTTCCAAAGTGCTTGGATTATAGGCGTAAGCCACTGTGTTTGCCCCCCCTACTCTCTCTCTCTCTCTTTTTTTTTTAACCTTTTAATGTTTTGTGATTAACCATCTGCATAGCAAGTTTTTAATTTAAATTTTGTTTTCAACTCTGTTTATCAAAGATGGATTTGAGAGTACAGTCTCTCTACAAGTCTCAAGTGTCAGGGGTCTATAATGAACTTACCTTGGTGCTGAGTCCTAACTTTAGAGGGAAAGACTACTTTATTCTTAAAATATTTTTCCAGGTGGTGATAAAACAGTATAACAAAAGTCTGCATAGCATAGCTGATGAACCCTACATATAAATGCTGGGCTAAAAAAATATTCAAGCTTGCAGAACAAGCAAGAGATATTTTGAACAGACTTGTCTAATAAACTAACAGGTCTGTTATTTGAAGGGGAGTAAAGAGTTACCTTTAAAAAGTGTCTTAAAAAAAGTAAGTAAGATTTGAAGTTCAGCCTTCAGAGAGATCATTAAGCAGCTCTGAGGAATTCTGATCTTTTCAGGCAGAGCTTTTCAATCAGCAGAACAATGTGAAGGGGTTACTGGGATTCAGTCATGAACAGTATGGGAAAAATAAAGCTTCTAGGAGTGAAGCCTAGGACTGAGGCTTCGCAGCCTCACTCCAATGAGTTCTTCAGAGTTAATGGTCAGACCTTTTTTTCCTGGTATCTCATAATCTTTGTCAAACCAGTTATTAGGTGGCTGTGACCCATACTTGCTGTGATCATTGCAGTTACTGAGACTAAACTATCCTCACGGTGGTTTTTTTTCAGTTATGAGATCCAGGTAGCTTTTCCACCATAAATAATGTAGCACAGAACTCTTCAAGAGGAGTTATTCAGTACTCTTACTCACCTGCTATTCAATACTCCTAAGATTTCAAAGATAATGAGCTCAAACATGGTGCAAGAAAATGCAAACGTCACGGAGAAGATCACCTGTACAACGTACTGACGTACCTGTTAAAAGCCAGATAAAGACTAGAAGTTATTTCTTTGTTTAAAAACTGAACTGATAACCTCCTTCTGGTTACATGTCAGAAGGCTTATTTTGAGGAAATTCTCAAGTCATCAGAAAGAGGGCCACAACAGCAATTTGCCTGGAGCTAAAGAAAAAGATCAAAGTAGGTGGCACTTCTGAATCTTGAGTCACTATTATCAGCATCCTCTTGTGGATGGAGAGTTTTGAGCACAAGAAGATGAAGTGACAGGGTCAGAAGTAGCATTTAGAATTCCTGCTGCACACTGACAAAAAAATGACAGATTTGTATATAAGGGTTAATCTTCAGAGGGGCTCTTCAACACTCTGCAGATCCTGGATCGGTTCTGGAACCTTCCTGGAAGTCCTTAAAGTACTGGGCAGAAGAAAATCTGCAGAATCCCGGGCTCTTTCAGACAACTCACTGGGAAAGTTTAATGGAGGGCATCTGAGAAATATAACATCCGAGAAATAAGGTAACACCCAAAGGTATACTATAACCACTGATCTTATTATAATTAGGAAATGTCCAGGATAGGGGGGTGATCTTCTGAATCCAAAGCTTAAGATAAGAACAAGACCAGCCTTAAGATTTTGGTATTAACTTAGAATGTAAGACTGGCAATTCAAGGCCAGATAGACAAATGAAAGGGAACATCTGCGAAACATTATGAATTAAATTCTCTCCTATAGAATAACTATTTGCTACTGGTGCACATTCTGATAAGACTAAGGCATGATATTCCTTGCTCCTAGCTTCTCAGCTAAATGTGACTTGCCTTTTCCCCCCTTTTAAATCAATTAAGCCTAATTATATTCTCCAATCTAATAGTTATATAGTACTTATTTGGCAAAAGCTTCCTATCTTGGAAATGAACATAATGTTTCTTTAATGGAGGCATTTTTCTTGCCCCAATTTAAAACAATCTAAATTCATATAGTATAACAAAATGATATTTCTTCTCACCTCATAGTCCTTAAACAATTGGCGCATGAAGAAAAGCCACCCAAATCCAAAAAACAGTATCTGGAGGAGAAAGACAGAATGTCAATATATATTTTCTTTTGAGAAATGTTTTACAGAAACTCTTTTATGATAAAAGTTCTGCTAATTAGACAGTTATTTCAGGGATTAAAGATAAGATCCACTCTTGTAAGACCTACTTATTAAAGCTCATGACATTGGAAATAAATGTTTAAGTGCTCTTGGATTTTTGAAATTATCCATGTTACAGAGTGTGCTTTAAGTAAGACAAAAATAGAAGTACATATTTTCCCACAATCTTATTGAGGAAATGTGTTCCCTTTCAGGGTCCACAAGGGGGCGTAGTTTTAAGGGCAAGAACTTCCAGCACCATGACCATGCCCTCCCCCCTCCCACCATCTCTCTCCATCCGGGACATTTAATGGTCTCTGTTTTAATTTTCGCGGGCTAGGGAAGAATCAAAAAGTCAATCACTCCAGCGGAAGTTCTAAGAAACTCCTTTCATTGGCCAGAGGTCTAGGAGAGGGTGGGGGTTTCTCCCAGGTTAAAAGTCCCCTTCTTCCGCACCTCTTTGGATCCCTTCCACGTTTGGATCCTTTCCACCCTCCTGGAAGCTGTCTTTCTGTCTCCTGAATTTCCCCTCTGGAGTCCCCTTGCACACTCTTCGTGGAAGTTTTCTCTCTTCTTTTTTTTCTCTTTGTTTACCCAAATAAATAACTTTTCTGCAACACTTCTTGGGTCTGGTATTTACGCGCTTACCGCGTACCTGCCGTGGTCCCCTCTCTCATTCTTGAGAGGGCGAGACACAGAGAACCTACAATATTTCTCTCCGGGGAGCTCTGCCTCTCCGGCACCCCAAAACCCAGTTACATTACGATAATTATCATATGAGCCAGAGAAGGTCGCAAATAGAAAAGGAGTCAGTGGCCAGGCACAGTGGCTCACACTTGTAATCTCAGCACTTTGGGAGGAGGAGGCGGGCAGATCACTTGAGGCCAGGAGTTCGAGACCAGCCTGGCCAACCTGGTGAAGCCCCGTCTCTACTGAAAATACAAACACTAGTCGGGTGTGGTGGTGGGCACCTGTAATTCCAGCTACTCCAGAGGCTGAGGCGTGAGAATCCCTTGAATCTGGGAGGCAGAGGTTGCAGAGAGCCCATATCGCGCCACTGCACTCCAGCCTGGGAGACAGAGTGAGACTCCATCTCAAAAAAAGAAAAAAAAAAGAAAAGGAGTCAGTGAGATTTGCTTCTTATGGAAGATCCCTGATTTCAAGTATTTTAAAAAAACACCAGCCTGGCCAACATGGCGAAACTTTGTGTCTACAAAAAAATACACACACACACACACACAAATTAACTGGGCATGGTGGGGGGTGCCTGTAGTCCCAGCCCCCTGGGAGGCTGAGGTGGGAGGATCACCTGAGCCTAGGAAGTTGAGGCTGCAGTGACCCATGACTGCACCACTGCGCTTCAGCTTGGGCAACAGAATGAGACCGTCTCAAAAAATAAATAAAAATAAATTAATTAAAAGAATAAAAACTTCAGGAGTGAGGAGTTGAGACCAACATTAGAGGAGTAGTAGAAAGTCTAATATTTTTCATATGTTTTCTTCAGACAGTTTTCTTAACTTCTCCATCATTCTGCCTAATCCACATAAAGTGGTTTTTATCTCAGTGTAAAGCCACGAGATTGCAGGATCCCTCTTTTGTCAGTTTTGTTTTAAACTGGCAGAGACCACAGCCACACGACAGCTGACGAAGCTGGTGTGTAGTAAATACAACCTTCTATACATATACACACACCGACACAACTACTTTTTTCTTCTTACACTTGCTAGGACCTTTATGAATAAAATGATTTTATGCCTTCCTAAGGACTACTTTATTGAGCAAGTATAAACTCAGTAGCTCAGCACAGACTAGTTTGTTATCATGTCCCTCCTGCCTACCAAACTCACGTGTTCAGCCCCCTGGAATTTCCTTTGGTTCTTTAGACCCATATTCCTTCACATTGACATCTCTGTAGATGTCCTCCGACAGGAACTTCTCTCTAGCCCTCTCCCAGTTCTCCTATTTACTCCCTCTGTAAGGCCTTCTCTGCCCTCCCAAATACAGATAAATTGCTCTTTTTATATAATCCTATTCTATATTGTACTTCCCTCATCAAAGTGCTTACCATACAGTTTTGTAATGCCTGATTTAAATATTTTTTGACATTAGTTATAAGCTCTATGAGGACAAAAACCATATTTGTCTTGTAATTTTTGTATCCTTAGCATCCAGCACAAAGCCTGGCACATCGCAGGCTCTCCATAAGTGATTGCTGAATGGCTAAGTGCTCTACATAAAAGATGGTTTATTCTTCAGCATTCAATCTTCAATTTTCTGTAATAATTCCCATGTGCTATGCTAGGTGCTGGAGATACAAAGATGAGTAAGATGGTTACTACCCTCTAGAAGCTCACAATACAGTGAAGACACTACATAAATAATTATAACATAACATGGATATGCAATGATAGAGATACATTACACGATATTGTAAAACAATATGAAAGAAGGAGACCAAAGCAATCTGTAGGGGGCTAGGGACGATTTTCTGGAGAAGGTAATGCCTGAGCTGAAGGAAGTTTTAATTTGGGGTTAAAACCTGATACTGTATGCAAATTTTGGGATTATGTACATTTTTCTAGAGTGGTTCCAAGGTATTCATCATACACTCAAACGTTTCCACCACCCGTAACATATTAAAAACCACCCTCTCAAAGGATGAGTAAGAATCGGGTAGGGAGGCTGCACATGGTGGCTTGTGCCTATAATTCCAGCACTTTTGAGAGGCCAAGGCGGGTGGATCGCTTGAGCCTAGGAGTTCAAGACCAGCTTGGCCAAGATGATGAAACCCCATCTCTATGAAAAATAACAAAAATTAGCTAAGCATGGTAGTGCATGCCTGTAGTTCCAGCTGATAGGGAGACTGAGGTGGAAGGGCCACTTGAGCCTGGCAGGTGGAGGCTACAGTGAGCCGTAAGCACGTCACTGCAATCCAGCCTGGGTGACAGAGCGAAACCCTGTCTCAAAACAAAACAAATGAACAAAAAAAACAAATCAGGTAGAGAGAAGACCGGTGGTGGGGTGGGAGGACAGGGGTTTCCAGATAGCAAAGGGCATGAGTAAAGGCACAGAGTGAATAATAGCATGGTATATGCTGGGAACTACACATGGTTTGGTGCTGCTAGAAGATGAAATTCAAAGAAGGAAGAGGTCAAAAATGAGGCTAGACAGGAGGAGTGGATGTCCAATCATTAAGAGCTCTGAAGGCCACCCTAAGGAGCTTATAGTCTAAGGTGGTGAGGGTTGTCTGCTATGTCTTATACAGAGCAGTATGGTGGCTGTGTGGAAGACACATTTGAAGGAAACAACGTTGTAGGAAGAGAAACATTATGGAAATGTGTTATGGGAGTTCAGAAGAAAGATGATAAAGGCTGATTTAAGACATTTGGTGACAGGAGAGGAGACAACAGATTTGAGAACTGTTTCGAAGGTAAAATCAGCAGAGAGAAGTCATCTCTCTTCGCCTCCTTCCACCAACCCTTATCTGGCGGCTCACCTTTGACCGAGCTCCAATATTCTACGTATAATCTCTTAAAAGTGTGGTACACGGACTGCAGTACTCCACGTGTGGCCTGACTAGTATGCAGTCACTCCATTGCTATAGACGGTGTGCTTTTCGCTGTTGTCACAGAAATGTATATTTGGTTAGCTGTATTTGTTAACGTCTTATCTGCTTTTCCAGCCTTCCCTCACTTTGTGCAGTCATATTTTGCCGAGTCAAGTAAAAGTCATAACATTTAGGACACAATGCCTGACTTACTATAATTACCATTATTACCTCATTAGCTATGATCATTATAAAACGGAATTAGCACTTAGCTCTCAGGCTCTACCTCCTTCAGCCTCAGAAATGTTGATAAAACCAATTACTGAGCTTTTGAGTACTATGATTATTAAGTACTATGCTCAGTATGTGGGTGACTGGATCATTTGTACCCCAAGCCTCAGCTCTCACAATATACCCAGCACATGTACCAAATCTAAAATAAAATAAAGTAAAATAAAAGTTGCAAAAAAAATAAAGACTTTTAAACTACACACACACACACACACACACACACACACACACACACACACACACGTAGCTGGAGAGTTCATTACATCCAAGATAAACACAAATTCTGGCAAGATTATAGAGGATCCAAAAAGAATGCAGAAACAAAATGCAATTTCAAACAGGTTTGCAAATAAAATGGGAGGCGCATAGCTTATTAAAAACGAGACTTAATATTTTCAGAATTGTATAGAGTCTTGACCTTAGGACTTATGAGTGTACTCTGGAACTGATTAAGTCTTAGCACTGTATAGAGAGCTCAAAACACGAGTTAGATAACAGGTGCTTTTATAAAAATGACCTCTGGGTTGAAAATTAGCTACAGTTAAAAAAAAAAAAAAAAAAAGATGGCCCTTAGCAAGATAGTTATTAAAGAATTAATTATAAAAGACACCTTTCTTGGATCATTTATTCAGCCTTTTAATCATTTAACAAATATTTATTAGTGCCTAATATGTACCAGGTCCAAGGGATAGAATGGCAAGCAAGAGAGCATGAATGCTGTTCTCAAGGAGTTTATAATCTATGGAGGAGACAAACAACGTATCAAAACCATGTGGTAGTTAGTGTTGTGACGGGGAAGTGGGTGAAGGGTACTATGTATAGTATGTATAGGGACATCTAGTCCAGTCTAGAGGAAGCTTCTTGGATGTTCAAGTTGAGATCTGAAGGCTGAAAGAAGGGGAGGTATATGAGGAAAAGGCCCAGAAAGAGAACACAGACCGTGTGGAAATCTGGAAGCACCATAGCATGCATGGCCAGGTTAAGAAACTAAAAGAAGTTGAGGAAGTCTGAAGAATAAAATGGTGAGAGCCACAGCTGAAGAGGGAAGAGGCAGGGTCCCATCAATAAGGGACCTGATAAGAGCTAGGGTCCTATCAATAAGGGATCTGAAAAGCCACGTGAAGGAGTTTGAACTTTGTCCTGTGGCATTGTGAGCAGACTTCAATATGTGACCTCTGATTTCAGATTGCATTTGAAATAAACCTTTCAGTTAATACAAAACAGTAACAATGCAGGGCGGGGGTGGGGGCGGGTGCACAGGGGGCAGTGGTGGTATTTCCAAGGTAACTACACCTCTCTAGACAGGTACTTTTTATTAAATATTCACTACAATTCTACTATGTGCCTGCTACTGATCTAGATGCTGGAGAATACGGGAGAGAACAAGACAGATAAAAAACACGTGAACAATAGTAATAGATGCCAAGAAGAAAATAAAACATGGAAACAAGGAAGAAGGCACCCGAAATGGAAAGCTACTTTGGCTGTCGGCAGGGTGTCAGGTAAAACCTTCCTAAAGTGACATTCTTACTAATACCAAAATGATAATGTAGCCGCATAAATATCTAAACAGAGAACATGTCATGCAAAGTAGTCTTTGGGTCTTTCTTCCATGTTTGTAAAGAGCAGGTTTAACAATTACATATGGATGCATGTAAAGAGCGTACTTAATAATCATAGTACTCAAAAACTCAATAATTAGTTTTTCAACCCTTACCCCTTCTCCTGGCCCCAAGTAGTCTCTAGTTTCTATTTTTGCCGTCTATATGTTGGTGAGTACTCAATATTTAGCTCCCACTTTACAAACGATGCACGTTTGTAAAGAGCAGGTTTAACAATTAACATATGGATGCATGAGAGAAGTAAAAGTCTATGATCATAAGGCATACAAGATTAGAAAGCCACTTCCTTGGTTCAATGTATCAATTATATCCATGCTAAAAATCTCAGAGGCTGCAATGCAAAGCCGATTTTCTTTTGTGTTTTCTAATTTTTTAAAAATTCTATGAAGAAGCAAAGTCAATTTTCTACTGACATTCTTTATTCTAGTGAAAAAAAGCTAATTAAGTTTTTTAATTAATTTTTTTCTTAAATTAGTACTAGGGCTAAAAACAACCCTGAGTTGTCACTAAGGGCACTGGGTAGTCTTAGAAAGATTTTAAGCAGAAGAGTTACATGTCCAGGTTTTTTTACATTAATACATTTGAATACTATGCAGCCAATAAAAACAATAATTATGAAAACTATAGAAAAGGTGGTAATTAAAAAAATTTAAAAAAAAACCATTGGATTAGGGTGGTAGGATTATGGATGGCTTTTTCTTCTTTCATATTTTAATATTTTAAAAGTTTTTGAAAAGGACAATGCTCTGCTCTACGGACCTGAGTATTCGGATGAAGCAATACAAATAAAGGAATCAAAGAAGAAAAATTTAGTTCACTTTAAGCCCCAAAAGGTAACTATTCTGTCATTTACCATTTGAGAGAAGAAAAGTAAAAACAACAAAAAAACCATCTTTAAATTAGAAAGAAGGAAAATAGGTCAATAGGTAGTCTGAGCTTCAGAAATGTTAAGTTGGCCAACAATTATTTATTGAATGCCTGCACTTGGAAGTGGGGATACAGCTATGAACAAGGCAGAATCTCAAAAAATAAAATCAAAAACACACACATAAATGATGCCAGTGCCATGCTAAATGCTAGGAAGGAAAAATAGATTACCAATGGATGACACGGTAAAAGCAAGAGGCTCACTAGTCGAAGCTTCTACTGAGCAATGTCTTACATGTCTGTACGCTCAGAGCTTTATACAATGGTCGATAAATGTTGATTGTACAAACAAATGAAGGTGGCCAATGGAGAAGAAATGAGGGTCAGAAAAACATCCGAAAAGCGTGTGTAATTAAGCTGAGGATAAAGGATGAGGTGTCAGCGCAAAAACAAAACCTAATACTTTTAAGTATAGGTATAACCTTGTATTGGTATTTTGAAGCAGGAAACGTCTCCATACCAGGATTCAGGATGTGACATCTAACAGCAAAGCCCGCACTGACGCGCCCCCAGTATCCAGCCCTGATTGGCGCGCCGCACGCCCGGCGCCCGGAACCACATACGCTTCCCCGGTCCAGGGTCGGCGGCGCAGCCCGGAAGCTTCGAGCAGCTCCGAGGGCCGGCTTCTCAGCTGGCGGCGCCGGCTCTGAGCGCGGAGGCCGGCGGACCCCGGTCCCTTCCAAAAGCGGACCGAAATTCCGGGGACGGATGCGGGGTGGGGCCACGGACGGCCGCAGACCAGCCTCCCGACAGCCGGGGCTCAGGGAACCGGACGCAGCCAATCTCACACCCTCTTCACGCTCTGGGTCCCGGAGTGACGGGCGCAGGCCGCGTGAGGGGAGCGAGACCCCGGACCAGCCCGCACCAAGGAGGACCCGAGGGGGCGATTCGGCAAAGGGAGGCTGATGGGTGTCGGGGCGGGAGGCGGTGACTCACCTGGGAGGTAATCATGATGCTAGAGTCGATCAGGAAACTCATCGCGAAGTGTAGGGAGGGCTCCTGCCTCCACTTCCCATTCCCCGAGGCCACTGCACGCTGGGGCCACCGGCCCCCTCACTCAGGCAGCCTTCGCCCAGGTGTCGCAGCCGGGACAGCGGCTCGCAAGCCCGACGCCATCAAGCTGCGCCCCAGCCAGCCAATCAGCAGCTACCTCCAGAGCTTCCCGCCTCGGGCTCGGCGTGGTGGGTGGGGCGGACGCTTAGATCTCAGGGCCGGCGCTTAATTAGGGGCGAAACGGGAAGCAGATGGCAGCGCAGTGTAGCATCAACATTTCTGAGGCTCAAGGAGGTAGGGCCTGAGAGCTAAGTGCTAATTCTGTTTTGTAATGATCATAGCTAATGAGGTAATAATGGTAATTATAGTAAGTCAGGCATTGTGTCCTAAATGTTATAACTTTTACTTGACTCGACAAATATGACTGCACAAAGTGAGGGAAGGCTGGAAAGGCAGATGAGACATTAACAAATACAGCTAACCAAATATACATTTCTGTGACAACAGCGAAAAGCACACCCTCTGTAGCAATGGAGTGATAATATTGTACTGCATACTAGTCAGGCCACACGTGGAGTACTGCAGTCCCTGTACCACACTTTTAAGAGATTATACGTAGAATTTTGGAGCTCGGTCAAAGGTGAGCCGCCAGATAAGGGTTGGTGGAAGGAAGCGAAGAGAGATCACTCCGAACATGACATCTGTCTTCATGTGAAAGAATGGGTAGAACTGATGTGGCCCCGAGAGTTATCTGTAGGGCAAAGGACTGGAAGTTAAATGAAGATAGATTTTAACTGAAAACAAAGATCAATTCTTTTAGAGTCTGAAGAAGGATTATTTTAGGAAGTAACTCCCTCTTCCCCCTTCCCACCATGTTGCAGTGGATCAAATATACACTGAATCACTACCTCATTTATTCAACACTTATTTCATGTAGGCTTAATGCATTGCTGTGGTGCTTGTTCTGCCGCTGATGTGGGGCCAGCTAGTCTTTGTAGTTCCTGTAGTCTCAGTTCTGCAGACTGGCCCCAGTCCAGGAAATCACCCTGTGTAGGAGTGGCTACAGTTAAGACCCAGAAAGACAATCCTGAGGGGACCTGACATCCAGCTTCTGAGTTCCGACTATTACAGTTTGAATAAGTGACCCGCAGATTCATTACACACAAGGGAATGTGTCTTCCTTTCATTGGATTGAACTCTGTCATACCAACTACCTGTAAGATGTCAGTCCCTGATCCAGAATTTCAAGGAGCTGTGGAGGCAGCTCTACTATGGGAGTGTCATAAACCAGAGACCTTTGTGTCCTGGCTGTATCTATTAGGGAAGCAGGTAGATTTCCACATAGCAGCACCTGACATTCAAGACTGTGTGATTGTGCAGAATGCCGAGAGAGCCTATCAAGGCAAGCAGATTACCTCGGTGGCTTACTGGGGTGCACAGTGGGCATCAGAGTCTTAGTAACCTGGAATAGCATAGAAAGGTGGACAGTGCCTATGGGCCTAAGGCCTGCGCAAAGCTTGGGTGATATCGTTCAGAATTCTCCCTACTGTACCACTTGTGTCCAGGTAAAGGACAGGCCTGGGTGATTCAAGGGACTGCTTTTGACTGATTGTGATTGAGGAATGTCTCTAGAAACCTACACAGTGCATTTAGTATCCAATTGACTCTCTTTTCAAAGCAAGTCTTTACTGGTGATGGTGGACTCTGATACCAAAATGGCTTGTCCTCCCATCTCTACTGCTGTTAATATTCTCCTGATCCCTCTAGCTGCTGCTATCCTCTTAGAATAGTGAGATCTTTTGGCTCTGCCTCCATGGACTGTCAAACCATTTGGGCCCTGGGTCCCCAGTTTGTGCTATTTTTCCAAGGGAGGTTTTCAAAATATGTCATGTTCATAACTACTAGCCATTGTTTGACACTCATCTGGAGATTGACAGCCAGTCCCATAGATGTGCTATAAAGAGTCGATTGACGAGATGATCAGTCTGTCTCCTTTGGACGAGTGTTTGCTCACACCACTTTACCGCCCTTTTTCATGGCAACTGCAGTGTGCATAACTGTACTCTCACACTTCCCAGTACCATCCACATCCTGACAGCTATTTCACCTCCGTCCTCCAAATTAATGCAAAGGATTGGGTCCAGGAGTTGACACTAACACTAGATCCCTGGGAAACACCCTAGTACTTCTTCTCCATGCACATACGTAGCACCTGCCCATGCCAGTGGTTGGATGATCTCTGTTAGGGATTTTCTTTTGAAAGTTTCTACTTATTGTGATATAGCTGTAGATTCACATGCAGTTGTAAGTCTGGTATCTTTTGAGACATATGGCATCACCACTTCCACGGCATCCTACTCCAGCTCTCTCCCTTCATGGATAGACATCCTCTCTTATAGCTCCCCACTGTGCCAGGTTCACTGAGTGTCTGAACTCCCTTGTGTACCCCACTAAGTCACCAGTGTAAGTTGGACAGGAAACCACAAGTATTCAAAGAAAAAATGTTTATTTTCCAGTGGTCCTATGGACAGTATCTATACTTGATAACTAGAAAACGAAGAGGTGCAGTTTTTTCAAAGTGTGATTCTCTTAACGCCTTGGGAAGCTTACTTAAAATGTAGATTCATAAACTCTAATGTAGACCAGTGGACTTGGGATTTCGGAAAGTGACTCCCAGGAGGAATCTGGGAGCCAATTAATTAATAAATAAAAATTACATACATTTATCATGTACAAAACGATGTCTTGAAATATGTATACATTGTGGAATGGCTAAATCGAGTTAATTAGCATTATGTAGTATTTCAGATACTTATTTTTGTGGTGAGAATACTTAAAATCTACTCTCAGAGGTTTTCAAAAATGCAATACATCCTCGTTAACTATAGTCACCATATTGTATAATAGATCTCTTGAACTTACTCCTCTTATCTAACTGAAATTTTGTATCCTTTGACCAACATCTCCCACACTTTTAAATCTTACTTAAAAAATATATTTGTGTTAAGCATTATTTATGATATTTGTATTCTGTTTTGTAACTATACATAGTTGCATTTAATTCATTCTGGGAGTATAGGCATGCACCACCATGCCTGGCTAATTTTAAAGTTTTTGTAGAGACAGGGTCTCACAATGTGCCCGGGCTAGTCTCAAACTGCTGGGCTCAAGCGGTCCTCCTGCCTCTGCCTCCCAAAATGTTGGGATTACAGGTATAAGCCACCATGCTTGGCCTTGAATTCTTTTAAAAAATATTTCTCTTGGCCAGGCACAGTGGCTCATGCCTGTAATCCCAGCACTTTGGGAGACTAAGGCAGGTGAATCACCTGAGATCAGGAGTTTGAGAGCAGCCTGGCCAATATGTTGAAACCCCGTTTCTACTAATAATACAAAAATTAGCCAGGTGTGATG